>NC_056748.1:530345175-530450175 GCF_019279795.1 Protopterus annectens
AAGAATCTCCCCAGCAATACCCAGATTTGCTCTGAGTTATTGCACAATGGTGCCTCCTATGCCGAGCCAACAGATATTGCTAATATACTGGCTGACAGATTCAGTGCCAACTTTACTCCTCCCCCCAAAGGGCCAATCACAATACCATTAGATTGCCAGGCACCCAGTATTATTGCTGCACAGGTTAAAACACCACTGTCCAACGCCAAGAATACAGCATCTATGAGACGTGACAATATCCCTGGCTGTGTTCTACATGAACTACAGAGTGAAGTGAACTGACACCTCACCTGTGTGCCCTGTTCAATCACAGCCTCATGTCCCTACTGAATGGTGCACTGCTACAGTCATCCCTCCCCAAATGGAGGAGCAACTACAGACCCTAGGAACTATCACTCCATTAGCATGATGAGTGTGTTATGGAAAGCTATGGAATGCAGCATCATGGACTTAATAAACAGGGATATAGGAAATTTCCAGACTCGGGATCCCATACAGTTTGTTTTTTTGAAAGGTAGGTCATGCCTGCTCGACTTCTTTGAGTCAGTCACCAGAGCTATGGATGAAGGCAAGGTGTTTCATACTGCCTACCTGGATCTGGCCAAGGCCTTTGACACCATTCCCCACTCAGGAATCATGGAAAAACACACTAAGCTAGGCATCAACCCCTGTATCACTAGATGAGTTGTAAACTGGCTCACAGATAGAACCCACAGTGTGAAAGTAGCTAACTCCAAGTCAGACTGCTGACCAGTCATGAGTGGAGTCCCACAGGGTTTGGTCCTGTGTCCGCTCCTGTTTGGTATCTACTTTTTTGAAGTCCAGGGCAAAATGAAGAGACTCTGACTGACAAAGGTTGCAGACAAATGCAAGTTGGGAGTTATTATTAACTCCACAAGTGATGTTGACATCTTACAGAAAGGCCTCACTGAGTCAAATGACTGGTGCCAGAACCATGGCCTTAAACTCAATAACAAAAAATGTGTCATCATCCCCTTTGGGAGAAACCCGGTTCTCATGACTTATCGCATCGATGGTAGTCCCTCTGAACACAGAAGGCATTATAAGAGATCTGGGAACACAGGTTGACATCAACCTCTCCTTTGACCACCACATTGCCACTGTGGTCCGAAAGTATTTTCATGTGGCACATCTCATTACTAAGTCTTTTGCATCCAGGAAGAAAGAGGTCATTGTCTCCCTCTACTCTTCCCTCATTAGGCCAATCATTGAGTACAATGCCACATTTGGCATGTACCGCACTAGAAACCTGCAACAACTGGAGAGGCTGCAAAAGTACCTGACAAACAGGATCCTAGGCCTTAAACACTTGTCTTATATGGACAGACTCAAAAAAATCCAACTATTCTCTGTCTCAGTCACCTACATAGAGGCAATCTCTGCTTGACTTACAAAGCTATGTCTGATCCAGCTCTGTTAGAAATAATACATCTAGAGAAATCCCAATCCCTCTGCACCATATGCACCACAGACCTCAGCCTCATTAACACAATCAACACAACATGATGGAGGGACAGGTTCATAACCCAGACAGTGCCCATGCTATGGAATATACTTCCCATACATGTCAAGCAGAGCACCTCACTGGCACTCTTCAAGAGAAATCTTGATGAGTGGATGGGAAATAGAAAATGCACCACGGGGATCACTACAGTGACTCTACTCGACAGAGGCATTGGGAGCTAAGGTCAGGTGGCATGATCCCCGGGTAATTATATGGGTTAGGCTTGTAAAGGTTCCAGGCCCATTAGTCTAGTACACACCTATGAACCTATATCTGTGTGTGTGTGTGTGTGTGTGTGTGTGTGTGTGTGTGTGTGTGTGTGTGTGTGTGTGTGTGTGTGTGTGTGTGTGTGTGTGTGTGTGTGTGTGTGCGTGTTCAGAACATATAGTAGAGTTGTACCTCAGAATCATACCACTCAACATCTTAGTGCAAGAAATCTGTCCAAAGGCTGTCAAAATGGGGGGACAAAGGGCCCAAACTAGGGACCTATTTTTAAATATTGGCCTTATAAATGTAGAAAGTTGCCAGAGTAACACAGTTTGTTTCAGTATACATATTCTGACAGATGTGAGGTCTGAAAATGAAATATATGTCATCACTTACTGACAAAATTCCTCATATCATCACAGTGATTCACCAGAGAAATTAGACTAATCTGTAACACAGACCAGAAATATGAGCAATAAACCTGGACATCCTGAAACAATCCAGCCAGTTGAGAGTTATTCTCAGAACCCCTTATTGCAATAAATCTGGACCAAGACTGACAAAGTTGTGGGTAGAAGCCATGAAAATAGGGACACATCTGAAATACTGATGTAAATAAGCTGACACAGTTGCTGCAGTAACACCCTCCTGTCTGCTCTAACATATATTTGCTGAAGTAGCACAAGTAATTGAAATAGCAAATCCGCTACAGGGAATTACACATGTATTTGCAAATATATCAGGCACTACAGGGATGTGACAGCACTGAAAAACAGATACCACTGTGAAAGTGCATACCCACAACCAATTTCACCACAGTCACAGTCACATATTGGTAAGTCAAGTGAACAGTAGAGTATACAGACTGTGTGAACAAATATATCATTGTTTGCCACTCAAACACTACCCCTACATATAGTGGCCCAATTCTCAGTGTAGTCTGAATCCTGACCATGGTACAGGACATGTCTCAGTCTGTCCCTACAAACACATACAGCCAATATACCAGCAGAAACTAGAGCAGCATGCACAGTCAGATAAAAAGGGAGAAATAACACTTATATCTACCCCCCCTCCATACACAGCCCAAATAACATGTACACATGACACGTCTACACAATCCTGACAGCATGTTAACATTGGCCAGACATACACAGACCTCTCAAATGCACAGTTCACCTCAGAATGTATAGGCTCAGGACTCATATCTATGGTCTCTTCCGTGTAACATGTCTGTGGGTCTACTACATCACTGGTATGGTAGCAGGAAAGAAGGCAAGAAATAATGATACTAAATACTTCTGAGCCTCATAGTGCATAACATCTGGACAATGCCTGACATCATTTGGGGACAGAGGCACAAACACAGGTGTAGACTGGACATATTGCTGTCATAAATTGAGACAGCTGCTGATGAAACTGGGTTTGTTGTAACATATCCTTTATGAGGAATATGAAGTTAGTAATACCAATGGATGTTAGTATTTACTGACTGCATTCCCCAGAGCCCTGACTGATTTTCCAAGGACAACTGTCTGGGGAACAGACAAAACATAACAGGCAAACATGTAGCCAGTCTGTGGACAGCATGCCAGTGGAGAGGTATGTCAGAGACATATCACTGTCAGACATGAAGTCACTCACTAAATGCATGTCCACACAAACCCTTTCAATCTATCGACCTGCCATGTGTATAACAGCACTGATGACATAGTATCTGTTCACAATTCTGGAGATATCACCCCCATGTTGTTGGGCTGTCTCCAAATGTCCTGTCCTGTGAAGTATTTCCACCTACTGTCTGTGAATCTGTAGCCCACCACCTCTGTAATATCCCTCACACAGACAAGGAAAAGGAGCAAGGCCCACATGAAGAATGTCCCACATGTTGTAACTAGCAGCAGTGTCCAGGCCCACAGCACAATGCTATGTGGGAACCTGCATAGTTGTATGGCCTTAGCAATACCTGACAGGACAACATCAACCCCTCAAGGTAGTGTGGAAGTCTGTGGTGGACAGCAGACATACACAACTACCATCATAGGTTGAATTAATCACTGGATGGGCCATGAAGGAATAGGTACCGCATTGGAAGACATCTCACTTTGGTCTACACAAGCACATAAGGTCGCTGGTGATGTACCCTACAGCTGTCTTTGACTGCAAACTGGAGACATCCACCAAGGTCAATCACTTGGCTTTCTAGAGATGTGTCTGAAATTCCATAGGCAACACACATATCTGCTCTGTAGTGGTGGTCAATAACACCACATAGACATATGTCATAGATATAGGCAACCGGCTGCAGAGTGGTGACATGTAGACATGTGCATGTATGGCACCTGCCTCCTTCCTCTCATGATCACACATCAGGTCTGTAATGCCCTCTCAAAGGCAACACATGGAAGTCTCCATAGGCCTGATACCCTTTCTGGCTGCATCTTACATGAACACAGGCATGGCTTTTCAGACCCATTCTGCAGTGTAGTCTACCACAGCCTGAGCACCGGTGTCATCCCATCTGCACAGAGGACAGACAGAAAGGAGATAGCAAACATTAGGATGAATTATGCATTAAGATGAATGTTCTGAAGGATAGAAGTCTGAAACTGAAATGCATGCCATTACTACATGACAGCAATCCTCAATGACATGGCAAAAACATAGTACTCTACAGTTAATTCAATAATATCATATTAGTATCCAGTCAGAGATATATAAGAACATACAGCTCAAGCACCAAGAACAAGATAGTGTAGTACTCAGAGTCCCAGCTTTGCATGCAGGAGTGCATGGTTCGAGTAGTACAAGAAGCAATCTACTTTTACAAGGAAAAGCAGTGTTAAAAGTACTAATTTAATAATACAATATGTGTTAAATTATTTTTGTCAACCAGTGTACTGTAGCTGGTATAACATGCAAGTGTGAGTGCATATAACGTGATACTACCCATGTATATAAAAAAAAAAAATCTGATACTACCCATGTATAACCAAGTGTCCCATACAGTATAGTCACACCCATTGCTACTGTAATGACAGTACATAGAAGCATGTTATGTACAGGAAATTAAATGATGTCATTACTCTGCTATTTTATAAGACTGGAATGTGAGTAATGGTTAGCAGGGCTAAGCTATGCTTTGCAAGTTTAAGTATTGCTTACATGTGAATGATACCAAGCAGTTAGCTCAGCTAAGCAGATTTGTGCCCTGGTAATCATCGCTAAGCGAAGCCTACATGGTGTAAATGCGTATTCATTTAACTATGTATTAGCATCGCTTACCGTCATGCAAAGCCGAACAAACCCACTTAAAGCCACTCAAAACTGCCTTAATCACTCTGTATCCATCAGCCCTTGCTCTGCATAGCAACAAAATAAACAGCCCTTGCAGATCTTAAAACCAGGCCCTTGTACAGTATAGTAACAGCAATTTACCACTAAGCCATTTGAGCTGCAGGCCTTTTTGATGTTTTTCCAAACATACCATGCATTACAGCCAGTTTACAATAAGGAAGAGACACTGTGCATTTAGGAATGATTCATATCTACAAATATATGCATGAAAAGAAACATATACATATAGATAGAGATAGATATGTATTAATATACATATATGTATAACAATATATACATATATTACCAATAAATACTGAGGTCTGTATATATATATATATATATATATATATATATATATATATATATATATATATATATATATCGATCTAGGACTATTGAACAAAAGTTCAATAGACTGAATCCACAATCACTGAACACACTTTAAAGAAAGCGCTTTCAGCAAAAAAGCACTTTTGTTAAAGTGTGTAAAAAAAAAACAATAAATCTACTTTTATGCAGGGGGTCAAGCCTCCCTGCACGTGGGAGGCTGGGCCCCCCACACCCCCCTACTTTAATATTCTCACTCCGAGGTCACACTATAGTGGGGAAAAGGAATCTTCCCTTATCCGCACCATAGTATGACCGGCACTACACACAAACTTACACGAAAGTGTTGCTTCTATGAACAGCACTTTCGCACAAGTGTGTTTGCCGATCAAAGATTCGGTGAAAAATGTAGGCAGGGATCTGTAATATATATATATATATATATATATATATATATATATGTGTGTGTGTGTGTGTGTATATATATATATATATATATATATATATATATATATATATATATACACACACATATATATATATATATATATATATATATATATATATATGTGTGTGTGTGTCTGTGTGTGTGTGTGTGTGTGTGTGTGTGTGTGTGTGTGTGTGTGTGTATGTATATATATATATATATATATATATATATATATATATATATATATATATATATATATATATATATACATACATAACTCAAGATACCCATACAAAAATATGCTGCTGATAGACCACCCATAACTGGGGCAGCATGCCCAGTTGGATACAAAAGGACCCATGGCACTCACATCTGCCCCCCACAGTCCAAATAATAAATAAACAGTACACTGCTACAAAATCATGATAGGCCATACGCAATGGCCAGACATACAATGACCTTTTAGCAGAGCAACTAAAATGACTCAAGATAGTAAAGAGAACTACAACCAGCCAGTAATTTACACATTACATACATACATATCTCAAAATACCCATACAAACATATGCTGCTAATAGATCACCCATAACTGGGGCAGCATGCACAGTTGGATACAAAAGGACCCATGACACTCACATCTGCCCCCTCCCCACAGTCCAAATAATAAATAAACAGTACACTGCTACAAAATCATGATAGGCCATACACAATGGCCACACATACAATGACCTTTTAGCAGAACAACTAAAATGACTCAATATAGTAAATAGAACTACAACCAGCCAGTAATTTACACAAGTTTATTATACTCTGATGTCTTGGCAAAAGCCTTCAAGGAGTAAAACATTACAAGAAATACTTGCCTTAAATACAAGAAGCGATTAACACTTAATTACATTTAAATACACAGCCTCCAGTCACACTCCTCATGTAACCCCCTAGGGGATAAAGTATCACATTTAAAAATATAAATTGATTCTGTACATAACAATTGTTCTTTTATGACCGTTTGATCAAACTGAGAAAAAGACTTTTTCCAAAGCAGTACATTGTAACCCACTACTGTCCCCATGTTGAGATTTATTAAAATGTACAGCTTTAGAACTGTCTTCTGTCTTATCAGTACTGTGTCTCACATGTTCTAACAGTCTACTTTTAAAACACTTGTTACTGTCCCCAAAATAAAATATGTTACAAGGCCATTTAACAGCATTTTCTATACACTGACCTCTTGAATATGGAAAATACATGAACCAAAACCATGTAAAAAATTGATAAATGAAAGGAGTCTCCAACGGAGCACTACAGCACTGAATCAAGAAATAATTTATTAAAGTTAAGTGCTTTCATCAAAATCTACTAGACTTCATCAGAACATTCAAATAACCAATGTTACATGACCTCTTGAATATGCAAAGTTTCACATGTTGTCCAGCCTTTCCCCTCAGCAGGAATGACAGTGCTAAATGATAATAGACCATACCTATCAACCTCCTACTATATGACATCTAGACAAAGCCTGAAATAATTGGGGGACAGAGGCCCAAAAACATGGCCATACTTGAAATATTGCTGTTATACACTGAGAAAGTTGCTGGTGTTACGGGGTTTGTTGTAACATATCTTTTCTGAGGGATATAAAGTCAGAAACACAAATGGATATTAGCATTTACTGATTGCAATCAGAGTATGCTACTGATTTGCCAAGGACAACACCTATCTGGGAAACTGACCAAACATAACAGGCAAACCTCTGGCCATTATGTGGATAGCCCTACAGTTGAGAGCTATGCAGACACAGAACTTTGTCAGACTGAAACCCATGCAGAAGTAGCATGTTCATACAAACCCTGTTAAACCAGTAGTAGTCAAAACATATAACAGTAACACTCACATTCTGTTCCTAAGTCTTGAACCTTCTCCACCATTTAGTTGGCTTGTCTCCACAAGTCTTGTTGTAAGAGATATTAGCTCACACACCTCCAGGATGTCTTCCTCACAGACAAGGGAATGGACCAATGCCTACATGGAGTACTCAATTCTAGGAGTGTGTTGCCATGACATTGGCTATTGGAATAACTACTCAGCTGCTCTGCATGCAATTAGCAACTGGGGAACACCAATTGGTGCACAGACCATTTTATGGTCATGAGCATTACCTACAAAAGTCAAGCTGCCATCTAGTCAAACCACCAATGTCATAGACAGTGATACAATTGAAAATCCTTTGACTGAATACAGAAGACATATTTGACCAAATCTACTTAAAAAAAAGGTATGTGAAACAAGTAAGCATGTAATTGAATGCAGTAGGTGGTCTGTAATAATGGAAAATAGGAGTTTGAAAGATATGTCTCAACAAGACTTGCTGTACTGATGTACTGCTGAACAGCACCGATGGTCATAGCATGTGGCTCTGTCTGCAGTTTCATAGATCACAGCTCAGGCCCCTGACTCTCCCCAGGAAAGGACAGCTGACATTTTTCAAGTAGTGGAGTGTCTGTCAAACACCACTGACTGTGCCACTGTTAGGCCAGCTACTGGGATGTTGTACATATCCATATGTTACCTGTGAATATAACTATGATACACATTTTGTTTTGTAAATATAAGAGACCTGTACAGAGCATGTGCTTAGTAAAGTAATGTTGCTTAAGTGTGTGTTGAAATGCATGTGATATAGTGAGTTCATTCCATGCCACTGTACAGTGTTATAAGCACATGTGTGCCTGATATCTGCAGTCACTTACACATAGAGTTGTGTTATATTACGCAAACCATTGTCAAGTCTGTTAACAATGACACCGTAACATAATAGCCTAGATATGAATGTGGGACATCCTCCAGGTTAGAACTGTGATAGCAAAGTCTACTGTGCAATCAACTTATTTATCTATGTATGTAAATAAGTTCTGCATGTTATACTTGTGTGTAATATTAGTTTCAGTGCATACAACAGACATAAATGTTTACAGGTACTGGTTGTTGCAATGCCATGACAATGATATTGGTAGTAGAATAGTCATGATTATCATGTTGTAATCGGAGAATTGTGCAACTGTGTTATGACCCTCTGTCCATGACTACCACAAACAGATATCTGAACACCTACATACTGTGGATATCAGGAGTGTACATACCCCTGTTGAAATGCCGGTTTGTGTACTATACAAAAATGAGACCATGGAAAATCTTTTCAAAACGTTTACCACCTTGAATGTGACCCTTAACTTGTACAATTCTATTGACAAACTAACAAATCTGTTAGGAGAGAAAATATAAAACATAAAAAACATACTATAAACTGGTTGCATACATGTGCACACACAAAAACCACTACTTGGTTGATGCACCTCTTGCAGTAATCACAGCATTCTCTTTTTGGTCATGCCATCAAATAATAAGACTATGATTAACCCCAAATAAAGTTAAACTGTCCTACTAGGATTTATTTGACATTTACCCAGTTGTCTGCTACAGCAAAAGACATGTTTGGCAGAAAGCTTACAAAGCATTGAAGGGATCTCATTGTGGAAAGGTATCAGTCAGGAGAAGAGTAGAAAAAGTGTCCCCAACATTGGATATACCATGGAACACAGTGCAGACAGTCATCAGAGAGTGGTGAAGGTATGGGACAACAGTGACACTACAAACACCTGGGCACCCATCCAAAATGGATGACATGACAAAATGACAACTGGCCGTGGAGGTTGCCAGGGGAGCCTACAGCAACACTGAATGAGCTGCAGGAATGCCTGCCAAGTACTGGGTGTGTACCACATTTGACAACATCTTCTGTATTCCCCATATGTCTGCTCTATGGGGTAGGGTTGCTAGATGGAAGACTTTTCTTACACAGAAAAGCATCCAGGGCTGGATAAACATTGCCAAACAGTACATCAAGTCTGCAAAAAGCATGTTGGATAATGTGGCATGGTCTGATGACACCAACATTGAACCTTTGGCCCATAATTCCAAGAAATATGTTTGGCCCAAAACAACAGTTTGCATCACTAAAAGAACACCATCCCCCTGGTGAAGCATGATGGTGGCAGTATCATGCTGTGGGTTATTTTTCATAAGGTGGAACTGGGCCTCTAGTCAAGTTGGATGGAAGTATGAACAGTTCCAAATACCAAGCATTTTTGTCCCCAAACCTTCAGTCATCTGCTAGAAAGCCGAAGATGAAGAGGGATTTTATCTCTCTATATGACAATGACCCCAAGCATACATCCAAATTGACAAAGAAATGGCTTCACCAGATGAAAATTATAGTTTGGGAATGTGCAAGCCAGAGGCTAGACCAACATCCAATAGAAAATCTGTGGGTTGCCCTGAATAGGGCTGTGCACAAGCGATGCCCTCACAAACTGACATATTTGTAGTGCTGTTGCAAGGAAGACTGGGCAACTATTATCAAGTAAAGATGTGCCAAGATGATAGACTCCGACCTAAGACAACTGAATGCTGTCCTTATCTCAACAGGTGCTTCCACAAAGTAGCTGTTTAAGGGTGTACATATTCATGCAACCATGCACTGATTTCAATTTATGTTTTCCTATAACAGATTGTTATGTTTTCAATGGAATTGTACAGGCTATAGGTCACATTAAAGGTGGGAATTGTGCTGAAATGAGTTATTGTGGTGTCAAGTTACAACAGCACAAAGACCAGGCATTGTAACAGGGGTGTGTACACTTATATATCCACTGTAACTGTATGGAATCAGCAATACCTGACCTGTAAAATCCACCTCCACCAAGGTAGAGTAATTCCCTTTGTTGGACAACAGCAATACACAAACCACATACTAGGTTGCTATATTGCTGTACAGGGCAGCATAGGTGCAGACAATAACTTGGAAGCATGTCCATCTCTCTCTGAACAAGCATGTAAGATTACAGGTGACTCCCTGTAAGGCTAACTATGAGTACAAATCAGACATATCCACACTGCCAAGGCCAGTCACAAGGGTGTCTACACATATTTATTTATTTGTTTTGCTAACCAGGAAAGTCCACTGGGCTGAAGTGAGCCCATTTTCAGTGGAGGCCCAGGGAGAAAAACTCCAAAAAAAAATAATGTACATAATTAAGAGATTATTTAGAGAGTTAATAACAGCATTTAACAATATACAAGAGTAATAGCATTTAACAATATACAATAGAATAATATAGGAGTCAGAAGTGACACAGTAACATAGGCAATGTATAGTAGCATTTTGTGGAAGACTCAGGTGCTTGGCAGGTATTCAATAGTTCAGACAGATAATGATAATCTGCACTTACCCAATTTTTACACACCATGTGAGGCAGGGTGAGACACACTGTGCTGTGATTAAGGGTGAGTGCAAAATAGGGAGAGTGAAGAAGAGAGTGTGTATCTGAGAGATGAGTCAGGTTAGTAATCAGGTGACTGAGGAATAGGGGATGGTGCAAGGGCATAGCCAATGAGAGGAAAGATGTTGGTAGAGTGATTTTTTTGAATGATGGGGCATTATTTATAGTCCGTAGAGAAGGTGAAAGGGCATTCCAGAGTTTAGCTACAGTGAAAGAGTAAAGGTATTGGTCTACAGGGAGTTTAAGTCTCTTAACTTGGATAGGTGATTGATTTTCAGATCTTAGCAAACAGTTTGGTTGCAAAAGAGTCAGAAGTGAAGCCAGG
This sequence comes from Protopterus annectens, assembly GCF_019279795.1. NCBI lineage: Eukaryota > Metazoa > Chordata > Ceratodontiformes > Protopteridae > Protopterus > Protopterus annectens. The sequence continues at coordinate 530,356,668 of NC_056748.1, forward strand.
GCTGGGAATTTGGAGGAATTATAGATGAATTTGTGTGCTGTGGCTAGTTGTATGTAAGTTAGGTGTTGTGTTAGTTCTAGCCAGTTTAGGGATTGTATTGAGTGACACTGGTGGGAGGAATATTTTGCTCTAGTAACGAATTTAGCAATTTAGTTATAGCAGCTCTCCATTTTGTTTTTTAATGAGGATTGAATGTTTGTCAGAATGGGGGCACCATAGAGAAGAGAAGGTAGGAGAAAAGTTTGGGCATATGTTTTTCTAGTAGAGTAGTTTAAAAAGTGTTTATGTTGATAGAGGGTACCAAGTTTTTGGTATGCTTTTTTGATGGTGTTGTGGATGTGTTGGACAAAGGTTAAGTTGTCATCTAAGGTTATGCCAAGTAACTTAGTATGAGAAACTACCTCTAAGGCAGTCTTGTTGGAGGAGAAAATGATGAAATCAGATTTATTAATTGTGGTACTTTTTTGGGCAGCATAAAGAGCAAGAGTTTTGTTTTATTTGGATTGAGGGTGAGGTGATTATTTGTCATCCAGGTTTCGGTAATAGAGAAAGCATTCTGGGTGATGGTCAGAAGTTCGGTTTCAGAGTTAGCAGAGCAGATAATAGTAGAATCATCCACGTATTGAACTACAGATGCATGAGTGAGAGTGGAGTGAAAGTCATTAATAAAAATACTGAACAGGAGGGGGCCTAAGCTGGATAGTTGGGAACTCTGGTAGAAGTAATGAGAAAAGGAGAGAAAGAATACAACCATTTGGTGGATTGCTGTCTGTTTGTGAAGTAACTGGTGAAACCAGAAAAGGATAGGTGTGGACAAGCCAAGGTTTGAGAGCTTAGAAAGGAGGAGAGGATGGGGGATGGTGTTGAAAACTTTAGAGAGATCAAGAAAGAGTGCGGAGACAAGTTTACCATCATTGCGGCTATGGTTAATAGTGTCTAGGAAGGATATGAGAGTAGTTGTAGTAATATGGCCAGGGCAGAATCCATGCTGAGTTGTGGAAAGTAGTTGGTTTTGGGATAAGTAATCCATGAGTTGAATTTGAATACATTTTTCCATTATTTTAGAAATAGGATTTAGAATGGCTATAGGTAGAAATTTGAGATGTCTGAATTATTACCATTATGTAAGGGTATGATATAAGCTTTCTTCCAAATGGATGGTACATAGGCTTCTTGGATAGATCTATTTATGAGAATGCTTATGGGGTAGCTGATGGATTTGGCAGATATAGGTTCATAGGTTCATAGGTTGATACTAGGCTATAAGCCCTAGGGCCTATACAAGCCTAGCCATAACAATTCCCTGGCTATTTCTTCCCACACTATTTACTTCCCTGAACCCCTGTCTAACAGGGTGACTGACGTGATCCCCGGGGTGAATTTCCTTTCTCCCATCCAATCGTCAAGGTTCCTTTTGAAGATGGCCAAAGAGGCACTCTGCTTGACATGTATGGGCAATCTATTCCAGAGTCTGGGGAGTCTCTGGGTCAGGAACCTATCCCTCCAGCATGTTTTGTTTATTGTGATGACAAGGTTTAGATCCCTGGAGCATGTGGCTCTGAGGGATTGGGATTTAAGTGTAGCATGTCCAACAGCTCTGGGTTTGACCCTTATTTGAAGGTATTCTGGGGGTAAACTGTCTGGGGCGGTGCTACCGGGTTTGAGTTTTAGCAGGAGTTTAGAAATAGTGAAAGTGGGAACATGAGAGAAGGAGAAAGACTGGTGGGAAGGCTTTTCTGGGGTATGGTTTGTAGAAGTGGGGTTGCTGTTGTGAGTAGCTGTAGAAAAGGTGGAAGCAAGTTTGGATATAGTGTCTCTGAAGTAGGATTTCGCCTAGTCCAAAGGTACTTCTAAGTGAATGACATCAACAGGACTAGTAAATTGGGGTGAGGGGAAGTCTAAAGGGTGGTACACAACTCAAAATGTTATAACCCACACCGTATATGAAACACACACACACACACACACACACACACACACACACACACACACACACACACACACACACACACACACACACACACACACACACACACACACACACACACTTGCCATTATTGAGATTAGAGCCCCTGCCTATCTTGTTATTTGTACTATAGTGTTACACAGTTACAACATGCATTACAGAGCTTACTGGACTAACAACTGGACAAAGGAGCTGATAACCACACAGCTGAGGTAAAGTATTACAGGTAGCAAAAAGTCTACCTTCAGTTTTTCCCTTACATCTTGCTAGTTCTTTCTGTCTTGCACTTCAAATAGCATAATAGCTTTGCAATTTAACAGGTTATTGTATCAATAAGTATAGGACACCTGGGACCTATGAGCAGTACTCATTCCTCACAAAATTAGCCCCAGTACTTAGTAGTTATGACCACCCCTCCTGGCATAATTGCAGTGCAGTTTTCTTTGCTTTCACCCATTAACTTGGTGCACTTGTCCATTCTGAGGCACTTCTGCAACTGCTTCATGTACACAGACAGCCCTCTCCTCTAAACTCCAAACACTCAGACCTTTGAGAGTTACCCCTATATCACCAAGTGTTTAAATATGCCCTCTCCAGCGAAGACTGCACTAGCTGGTCAAGAGGAAAAGGTCAACACCTGCACCACACCATGTGGAATTCATAGCTCGACACAAAACACATTATGACAGCCCTGACATACACTGAAAAACCATATGACAGTAAGGCACTACATACAGCCTACCTTGATCTGGCCAAGGCTTTTGACACCATTCCTCAGTCAGGAATTATTGCTAAACCCACCAAACTAGGTATCAACCCCTATATCAGTGGGTGGGTTGCAAATTGGTTCACAGAGCACACAGTGTGACAGTGTCAAAATCCAAGTCAGACTGGCAAGCAGTTACAAGTGGAGTCCCACAGAGATCAGTACTGGGCAGTGTCCTGTCCAGCATCTACTTCTCAGGAGTCCAACCCAACACAGATAAACTCTGGCTGACCAAGTTCACAGAGGACTGCAAGCAGGGTGCTATCATTAACTCCACATGTGATACAGACATCCTACAGAAAGGCCTCACTGAGACCAATGCGTGGTGTGGAAACCATGGCCAGAAGCTTAATAACACAAAATGCATCATCTCCTTTGGTAAAATACTCAGTTCTCAGTAAGTACCACATTGATGGGAGCCCAATGAACACTGTAGGCATTATAAGAGATCAGGGGACACAGGTTGACAGCAACTTCTCCTTCAACCACCACATTGTCACTGTGGTCAGGAAGTCCTTATATGTGGTATATTGCATTACCAAGGGTTTTGCATCCAGGAAGACAGAGGTAATGATATCTGTCTACTCTTGTCTCATTAGACCACTCATCAGGCATTCTGGCCCATTTGCCATGTACCTCTGTAGACACCTGCAACAGCATGAGAGGCCACAGAAGCACCTCACAAAGAGGTTCCTAGGCATTAAACACACATCCTACACAGACAAACTCAGAAGACTCCAGCTATTCTCTGTCATATCACCTAGTTAGAGGCTATCTGTGCTTGACTTACAAAGCCATGTCTGACCCAGTGGTTTTAGACATGCTACATATAAAGACATCCCAAGCCCTCTACACCACACACTGCAGAGACTTCTACCTCATTACCACAATTGCCACAACATGCTGGTGGGACAGGTCCCTCACCAAGAGACTGCATATTCCCTGGAATACACTTCCCATACATGTCATGCAGAGCACCTAGCTGACCCTGTTTCAGAGTAATCTTGATGAGTAGATGGGTAATAAACAGTTCACCCCCAGGATCACTGCAGTGGATCTACTTGATACAGGCACTGGGAAGTAACATCTGGTGCCACAATGGCAGGGCCCTTCTATGGGCTAGGCTTGTAAAGGATCCTGGGCAATTAGCCTACTGCACACTTATGAACCTATAAGGGCAATTACATCAGTAGGACTGATAAAGTCGGGCAGTGGGTGTTAAACTTATCAAGACACTTTTTCCTACAAACAGACACACTTTGACAAACACACATACTTGTCAGATGTGAGAGTAGAGCCCCTATCTAACACATTATTTGTATGATAGTGTTACGCAGTTATCGCACGTGCCACAGAGCTTATGGGGATGAAGTCTGATGAAAGGAACTTCTAAGGTGAGTGATATCTGCAAGACTGCTAAAGTGGGAAAGGGGAAGTGTACTGGGTTTGAATGGACCCAAAAGCTTTAACTTCTAAATACACACAAACATACTTTGACATTTGCCAGGACTGAGATTAGAACTCCTACCTACCTTATTATTTGTACTATAGTGTTACACAGTTATTGCATGCACCACAGAGCTCATGGGGCTGAGGCTTGACAAAAGGAACTTCTAAGGTGACTGATAACTGCAGGACTGCTAAAGTAAGAAAGAAGAAGTATACTGGGTTTGAATGGACCCAAAAGCTTTAACTTGTAAACACACACACAGTTTGGCATTTGCCAGAATGGAGATTAGATCCCCTACCTAATTAGTTATTTGTACTATAGTGTCATGCAGGTATCACATGCACCGCAGAGCTTATGGGGCTGAGACTTGACAAAAGGGACTTTGAAGATGACTGATATCTGCAGGACTGCTAAAGTAGGGAAAGGGGGAGTGTACTGGGTTTGAATGGACCCAAAAGCTTTAACTTGTAAACACAAACACACTTGCTTTGACATTTGCCATGAATGAGATTAAAACTCCTACCTAACCAGTTATTTGTACTATAGTGTTGCACAGTTATCACATGCACCACAGAGCTTATAGGGTTGAGACTTGATGAAAGGTACTTCTATGGTGACAGACATCTTCAGGACTGCTAATGTAGGGCAATGGTAAGTGCACTGGGTGGGGAAGGCCTGTACATTCCTAGATCCTACTGACATTTCTCTAAGTGTATGAGCATGTCCAGTGTGACCTTCTATAGTACATGTGGGACTCCATTCCAGGAATTGTTGTACTCCAGTCTGGTTTGTTTTCTGCTACAGCCATACCTCTCATCCTGTTGTTGCAGGATATCTGGAGACAGCATATCGAAATGGGCGGACAATGGGCCATACGGTAATTGTGACTATTTCTCTCAGTAATGTATGTGTTACTAGGGTTACAGGGCTTGTTTTAGCAGACATCTGACATATATGCTGTTTGACACTGTCATGTATTGTTTCAGTACCTCATGACATACCTCCTCAGATCATTACAGTGATTTACCAGAGGTATACAGGGTGGATGATGCACACACCAAAATTATGGGGCAAATGCTATGCATTCTTGCACAATCCAGCCTGTTGAGAGGTGTGCCTACAAGCAATTGACTGCTGGAGCTGTGGAAACAGTCCAGCACCTTGGTGATATATTACAATTGTGGAGTCTCTATGCATTTCTGTTCTGGCTTGATGTGATTTCCAGTCCACAGTTGGGTAATATAAGTCAGACAGGATCAGGGTGACATGCAGACTCCAGATATATTTGTAGGGGATAAGATATGGGTGTGTGTGTCCAAGGTCAGACATGTTTGCCTATAGTTACCAGTGCTTTGCATAGGGGACTGCTCAAAGGTTGACTGGACTTGGAGGGTCTTGTGTGTGTCAGACTGTTTAACCAGCCTGGAGGTGTGTGTTTGTTTGACATATATGCATGGTCCATCTCACTTTGCTTGGCTTGCCACATTTTGGGGTCAGGATGTTGCATAGGATGAGTGATCAGGGAAGGGTGTGCTACTGCCCATAGTTGTGGGGCAGGGTTCTGTGGGTGCAGATATGTCACCATCTTCCAAGATTAGGACTGCCTGCAATAAGTGCATTTCCATGTTTAGACACCTAGCCCTGCCTGTCGACTGTACAGAGTATCACAAAATCTCCACATTCATGACTTATATATCTTGTTGGTTGCACAAATGAGTGTGGTTTTCAAGTAAAAGTGCTTTGAAAGTCACCCAGGGTTAAAGACAGAAATTACTGACATTTGAGATTGCAGTTTCTGACTTCATACCCACCAGACATTCCATGCTACTGCAATCATTCCTTTAACTTTATTACATTATTAGAGCAGTATTTCAAAGGTGTCCTTCTCTTTGGACCTTTTTCACCCCATTATTCATGGCTTTGGCCAGATTTCTGTTTCTCTGACAGTGGCAGGTTTTCTCCTAGCAGTTAGCAGCACGGCCTTTCTTTGCCTTTTTTAGACTGTGTTATGTTAGTGTTATGGACCCCATGACACTCCCTAACAGGGCACTGTGGGTGAGGCATGGGCATTTGCCACAGGCCTGTAGGCCAGGTATTACCGATGCAGGCCATCTGTAGCAAGGCAGTGTATTCTGATTGGTTCCCAGGCTGCCAGCAGTATACAGCCCTGGAATGGCACCAGTAAGTTGACTGTCAGTGTTACTGATAATTGCTTTCTGTTTGTGTTGAGCCATCACTCTAGTTGATGGCTGGATGCTGCTTTAGGCTAGGGACATGTTACTGGATTTCTATGGGACTATGGGGGGGATGACACATCTGTACACAATACACATTTGAAGAGACTATGCTGATATTTGCTTAACATTTTGGTCCCATTTAGCACAGTGGTGTGCTCTATTTTTCATACTACAGGCATAACAGTATTGACCACAGGTCAGATTGTTCTGGCATAGACATTTGTAGTTTCAGACTTCTTACCTTTCAAAGTCATACTGCCACTGCCAGATCTGCTGTGATATCACTGTGTAAAAGTCTGTGGGTGGGGATTTCACAGATGTCACCATGTGGAGACCTTTGCCAGGCATTTCTGTATGGTTTTCTACAGATGATCTGCTGGGGAGGCTGGGGTTGGGTATGGGACCCCCATTTTGACATCCATCTATGTGACCTATGATCCCCCAGTTATTTGGCTCACCACGTATACTGTAGTGGTATTTGTAAACTAGGGTGGTACTGCATAGTGTGAGTAGGTCAGTACTGGGAATACACTTCTTGCTGTCCCACAGAGCTGTCAGTTGTCTGCTGCTATCCCAGTAAGCCACCCCATTCCCTTGCATGCTTGAATCAATACCATAGATATGCTATCAGAACATTCCACTCCATTCATTCATTTTGTTAATGTGACTGACTTACTTTGTGCCTGAGGCTATCATGAGGATGGTGCTTGAGGGATGACTTTGTTGGATGCACACAGTACTCTGCCTATACATGGTAGGGCATAGGTGATGTGTTGTTTGGCATCCATTTTACTGCATGTGCGAGTCAGAGAGAGAGAGAGAGTGTTCAGTCCCTTGGGTCCTACAGTGTCAGTGTATGTGCTATGCATTGCCTATTTGCCAGGGAGAGGGCATACTGGGCAATCCTCCATCTGCCTATAGGGGCAGGCTCAGGATGTTCCTCCTCCAAGTCCCTCTGTGCAGACCTTGGCAATGGTGGGGGGCTATGTGTCCCTTCCCTATTTTGTTCCTGCTGCAGCTGTTTCCACAAGATCATATTGTGCAGCATGGTGCATACTATGAACATGCATGCACATGTGGCTGGAGAGTACTGCAAGACTCAAGCAGATATGTCAAGGCAGCAAGACCGTGACTTGAGCATCCCAAACATATGCTCTATAATGATCCTGGTTTGTGCGGGTGCCTCATTATGGCATTCTTTTGTGGGTGTGTGTGGATTTCTCATGTGTGTCATCATCCACAGCTCCAGTGCATAGCCAGTATTCCCCATCAGATGGTCATATGGCATGACCCCACTGGCAAAAACCCGGTGCAGCTGTGTTGAATGCCAGATGTGGGAGTCGTGATAGTTTCCAGGGCTGCCAGCAGACACAGTCATGATAATGCCCTGGCATGGGCATCACACATGATCTGGCAGTTGATGGAATGGAACCCATTGTTGTTTAGGTAGATGCTAACCTGGTCACCGGGTGGTGCTTTGATGTGGATGTGCATGCAGTCTATGGCACCCAGAACCTCCAGGTATTCTGCTACATGGTGGAAGAGATGCATATTGCTGGTCCCCTCCTCACGGGTCCTGGGGAAGTAAATGTGCTCAGCGGCATGCTGTCACATGTCATCCAGGAACTGGTGGCATATCCTGGACACATATGCCTGTGAGACCCCCATGGTATCCCCAATTGGTCTTCAGAAAGTAGCTGTAGCTAGTATTCTTAAGGCTACACATATCTTAGTATCCACTGGGATGGGTTCCTCTCTGTTGGTTCTGTGTTTGAGGCGAGGCCAGCACAGCTCAACAAGTTGCTGAAGTATGTTCCTGTCCACCCTGTAGTGCTCTAATATCTCCAGATCATGTAGACCCTGGTAGGTTACCCTGGGTCTGAACACCCTTCTTCTCCTCCTTGGTCTGAGTTGGTTGTCAGCATTATCCTCCTCACCACCCTCAGTCTCTAGCACATACTGATAGATGAAAGCATGTTTTTTTACTTTTGTCAGTTTAAAATTCCCCCAAATGTGTACACCAGTGGTGTAGAGCTTGTGGGAAAAAACAGACTTAAAGGTGTTTGCATAGTTTATAGCAGTGAGCTGGGGTGCTGCCTGTGTAATTGGCTGATTCTGATACATTCCGCCTACCAGCTGTGGTAGTTCTCCTTGATTGCCTTCCTTCTGCAGTTTCCCCTTCTCATTTCCTCCCCGTTTAAGCCCTGATGCACGCCACGCATTCCCAGTGCTCAAACTTAAATGTAAACAGTTCTGCTATCCCATGTTTTTTTTTTGTTTAGGCCCGGTGTGCGCTGCTCACACTCATTTAGCTAAAGTTAACACTTTTAATTATGTATCAGAATCAGCCAATTACACATTTGTTAAGGTCAGATCATGCCTCCTAAATCTGGTGGACTTCTTTGAGACAGTTACCAAGGCTTTAGACGAGGGAAAGGAGCTCCACACAGCCTACCTAGACCTCACAAAGGCTTTCGGCACCATTCCCCATTCTGGTATTATAGACAAGCTCACCAGCCTGATCATAAACCTCTACGTCATGAGATGGGTTGTCAATTGGCTCATGCATAGAACCCACACGGTGAGAGCTGCAGGCTCTAGGTCTGACTCTAAACTAGTTACAAGTGGCATCCCCAGGGCTCAGTCCTGGGACCTCTCCTGTTCAGTATATAATTCTCAGAGGTACAGGCAAGCACAGGAGGACTATGGCTGACCAAGTTTGCAGATGACTGCAAACTGGGGGCCATAATTGACTCTCCAGCGTATACAGGCATCCTCCAGAAGGGTCTCACTGAGATGGATACCTGGTGTCAACATCATGGCCTCAAGCTAAATGCCAAAAAGTGCATAGTCATCCCCTTTGGAAAAAACAAAGTACCCATGAACTACCACATACGTAGTAGTCCCCTAAATACAGATAATGTAATAAGGGATCTGGGGACCCAAGTAGATAGTAATCTCTTCTTTAATAAACATATTGCCAAGGTGGTTAGGAAATCCTTCTATGTGGTCCACCTAATCAAAAAAGGGTTTGCATCTAGAGCAAAAGAGGTTATTGTGCTCTTCTACTCATCACTCATCAAACCTATCACAGAGTACAATGCCCCATTTGGGATGTGCCTTACAAGACACCTGCAACAGCTGGAAAGACCACAGAAGTACCTCACCAAGAGGATTACTGGCCTCAAACATATGCCCTATGCAGCCCGACTGAAGAAACTCTAGCTGTACTTGGTTGCATACTGCTCACTCAGAGGTGATCTCTGTCTGACATACAAGGCCATGTCCAACCCAGAATTGATGGACATGCTCCACCTAAAAAAAAAAAAACAAATCCCCAAGAGCCACACACTCTAGGGATCTAAACCTCACCACAATAATGAATAGGATGTGCTGGTGGGATAGATTCATCTCCCAGAGATTCCCCATGCTTTGGAACAGGATTCCAATCTACATTAGGCAGAGCCCCTCACTAACACTCTTCAAGAGAAACCTTGAAGAGTGGATGGGAAACAGAAAATCTACCACAGGGATCACTGCAGTGGCCCCGCTGGACAGAGGCACTGGGAACTAATGGCTCTATTGGACAGTGGCACAGGGAACTAATCTAAGGGGGCGGCAAAAGCCAACACATTCTGGCTAGGCTTACAGATGCCCTCAGGCAGATAGCCTAGTACTTACCTATCAACCTATGAACCTATTAAGAAGAACTTTTCCTCCCTGGATGCGAACATACTCTGCATTCCATGGAATAGGAAAATACAGCCTCAGACACTCCCCCTTCCTTAGATTTGCTTTGCTAAGGGCAAACACTGGCCACCGAGCTCCAATGTGCTTACAGCAAGCATGATACACCCCCTTTTCATGTTAGCTGCTCCTTCTGTCTACACCGTGGTATTAGAACACCTACACGGTTAGATGCTGTCTGACACTTAGAAGAAATTTGTGATTCACTATAAATCCCCTCATTTGCATACACCACTGCCTTACCCCTGAGTTACTACACTTACACTGAACCTTTCCCCTTAGTAACCACTATTCCCTGGTATTGTTTTCATTCTGCATGCCATTGATTATAATGGCAAAATGCAGATTTCTCTCAAAATTGATTTTTTCCCTTTTTTTTAATTTTTGGTACAATCCCATTTGCGTGCCGCTGCCCTATGCTTAAATGGCCGAGATCGGCAAAAAAATAACTTTTATTTAAAAAAAATTTAAACTATCTTTCATGCCAGTGGCCATATATTTGCCCATTAGCATGCTAATAAATGGAATGCATGCTTTATTTGAGGCTGTCATGCCTCTGTTTTCTTATTTTCAGAAATGTATTCAACTAGTAACTGAATACATTTCTGCAGGTTACACTATTCCTGCACGAACATCTGCCTGCTTGCTGAGTCACTAATTCACCTCATTTGCATGGTTTTCACCAGCAAATGAGGTAATTAGCATAAGGCAGTGGTGTTTGTGCAGGAATAGTGTAGCAGAGCTGGTGCACATCCTGGGAGCTCTATACTGAATTGCTCCACAGAAATATTGTGTGCAGCAGCTCCAGCACTATTCCTGCACATCGTGCAGGTCTTAATGAATCCTGAGGATGATGATATGAGGTAGTGACTTCTGTGCCAGGGAGAGTAGGGCAGTGAATGTGTAACATATGCAGCACAGCTAGCTGGAGTTTTGTACAGAATTTTATGTCATTTGACTATCACACTCATTTGTATAGATACTTGTCTTTAAATCATATTTGTAAATTCACTTGTGTTAAAAATGCATCAACAGTGGGTCCTGATGGTCAGAAAAGAGATATACATGTTTGTCAGGCAATATTATTATAAGTGATTAAATGTATATGTTTTAACAGATAATTCTGGAAGGGAACTGATTAATCTCAGTCTAGCTAATTTTGAAAAATAGGTTTTAAATTAAATGGGTTGGTTTATGTCATAAAGATTTTATCTTACAGGTCTGATTGCAGCCAGATACAAAATGTCTGGGAAAACCAGGATGAGGAATCTTAGTGTAATGTCCTTAGGGGTGAAGTAATTGCTAGCCTGGAAGGGTGGAAGTTTTTGAAAATTGTTTTATAGCTTTCAGATGCTGCAACAGATCTTAGCAAAGCTTTGGGTGTGCATTGCACCAGAGTCAGGTGACCAGATGTGATGTCATTCTATAACCAACACTGATACTATTCTTTAGATAATAGTGAGAGACTGATGGAACTCTTGCAGCAGCACTTTGTCTTCCATACTTAACAGGAAAGATCTCTCACAGATATCTTACACAACTTCACACATCATCTTGCCTTGCTGTAGTAAGCAACTCCACACACTTCATCTTGCCTTGCTTTAGTAAATAACCAGAGAATAGTAATTCTTTAGATCTGTCAGGAAATATAGAGAGATTAGTTAGATATTGTTTTTCTGCATCTGTATGAATCTATCCAACTGTGTTATTTTTTATATCTCATGTGATTGAAATTCTGGTGTTTATTGTAACTAGATACTCAGCATTCTCATGTTTTCTGTTTTTTTATTTATTATTAAATATTTCTATACCGTTCATTGTGTCTGGTCATTTAGAAAATACTTTTAACATCTTGAGAGTACTTTTGCTTATATTAGTGACACTGTGGCCACTCCTGAAAACCTTGCTGCATTTGTCAAACTCTACCATTTGTATTAGTATTAATTTTACTCAGTATAATTAGGTACCCTTGTAAGAGCCTTAGAGTAGCTGACTGGTGGCAGCATAATTGCCTTATAGTCTGGGCAGAGGGGGCACAGCTGATAAATCTGTACCAGTCTTTCTCAGGTGTGTGTGTGTGTGTGTGTGTGTGTGTGTGTGTGTGTGTGTGTGTGTGTGTGTGTGTGTGTGTGTGTGTGTGTGTGTGTGTGTGTGTGCATGCGCGTGTGTGAAGATCAAGTATCCAAGTGTATGGGTCAGCTACTTGGAACAGAGACACAGAGCACCAAAGTGGTCAGTGCAAAGTCTTGTTTGGGGCCTGGAGAGAAACAGAGAGTCCAGCCCCAGGTTTGAGTTTGCTGTCTGTGTGCTCTTAAGGGAAATTGGGCTTGGTGCAGACAGCTGCATCTGAAAATACTGTCTAAATCCATTTTTGCTCTTAGTGGCAATCTTTTACATGTATCAGTGGTGAAGATTGAGGCTACTTGGTTACTGGCCCAGAGTAGTGGCTGTCACATATTGGTGGCAGCTTGGTGGGATAGTAATTGAACTTGTAGTCTGTGGGCAGTTGTCACTAAAGGTGTGTCTGCACTCTTAGCAGCCACAAGCTAAACATACACAGTTTCATTTTCACAGCAGTTTTATTTATTTTTGTTAGTTAAGTTTAGTCAGGTAAAACAGGAAAAGATGTCAGCACAGGATTATGGCAAGCTGACAAAGAACCAGTTAGCCAAGATTTGCAAAGCCAGAGGACTGATGCATGCCAACCTGACTAAAAAAGAAATTATTTCAGACTTAATCACAGCTGCAGCACAGACCAACAATCAGTCTGGTAAAGGGGGGGGGGGGTGCAGCCCTCAGAAACAGAGCAGTTCACTTTTTCCTCAGAGGACTTAAAAATCCATCTAGAGTTAAATAGACAAACTGGAGGTCAAACATTTGGAATTAGAATCAGCAGAGACTGTGGCAGGCAAAACCTTTGGAATTAAAATCAGCAGAGAGACTGCCACATTTGGAGGTCAAAGCAATTAAGACACTGTGGCATTTGAAGGCCGAAGAAAAGGAGAGACAGTGCCAACAATGAGAAGTATATGGTGACTCTACATCAGGGTCATGGTGGTAATGGAGAATGGAATAACCGAACCTCAGAAGCAATAAAGGTCAGTAAATTTCTTCTACAGTTTGCAGAGGGTGATAATTTTGATAGTTCTATTCATATATTTGAAACAATATGTAAATGGTATAATGTTGACCAAGGACTCTGGGTATGGTTCCTGATCCCCCTTCTCCATGAAAACTGCTTTTTTTAAATTGTCTAATACTGATTGTTTAAACTGTGATAAAGTTAAACAATGGTTATTGGAATATTTTAAGTTAACACCTAACTGAAGCTTAAAGAAAAAAAGTTTTGTGAGCATAGATGCAAGGCAGATGAAAGTGTATGTGATTATATTGCTGAGGTAAGCAATTATTTTCATAAGTGGGTGAGTGGGTATAAGATCACAACTTTTGAAAGTCTATCAGACCTTTTTGTGAGGGAACAAATGCTTAGCGCTTTGCCTGAGGACATGAGAATCTGGTTTGCAGACCGGGATTGTAACTCTGCAGATGAGCCAGGGGAGAAAAGGGAATCTCTACTTATTAAGCAGGGCACCAGTGCACAAGAAGGGGACACGCAGTGCTGCACACAGATATAAGGGAACCCACGGTGGGCATCTTAAACCATCCCAACAGAGTCCAACAGTAACAGGGGAAGCCACTAGTTCAGGAACACAGCCAGGATCTAGGGATATATGTTGTAAATGTAACCAGACAGGCCATGTAGCATACAAATTTCCACTGAAGCAAGGTGGGGAATAAAAGGTGAGGCAAACAGCAAGTGGGAAAAACAGCATGCCAGTGGTAAGTTGTCTGGAGACAACAGAGGTACCAAACTATCACAGGAGTTTGTATTCTATCTTAGTGGATGGAAGACAGACCATTGCTAAGACAGCCACAGCATCTAACATAACCATTATGAAGCCTGCAGTGGTTAAAGAGGAACAATACTTGCTTCGGCAGTCCACTTCAGTCAGACCTTTAGGAGGGACCCCATTCCAAATACCTTTGCCCAGGGTTCACCTTGACTGAGAGGGTGGAAAAGGAAGCAAACAGGTAGGTGTGTTTGAGCATATCCCTGCAGATGTCTTGATAGGGAATGATTTTGATAATGCAGTACCTTGTGTGCATGCAGTTACACACAGTCAGGCTTGTAGACAGGTGTGTAGGTCTGGTAGTGTGGGGGAGACCCAGACAGACCCCACACCTGAAACTGGGGCTGGTGATGTCATGTGTAAAATTACTGAGGTGTAAAACAGGAACTGCACCCATATATATGTATGGCACAGTCCACACTGTCACAAATGATATACATGCACCTATGTATGTAGTGTCTGCATCAAGCAGAACAGGTAGCACACATGCATCTGGTGTAACAACTTGATTGGTGTTCCGCCCCATTAGACAGTCATGTATATTTCACAAGTAGAATACTTAAGTTTGGCCAGTAAACTGTGTGACAGGGCACTGTGACAAAGGTGGTACATTTCAGTTGCACAAAACTGGAAGATATGTAGGGAGGTACATGAAGAAGGGTGCGTTGTACCCAGTTATTGGTGTGATGAAGTCTGAGAACTATGAAGGTATTATGGCCTCTGATGTGGATGCCCTTCACATACCCAGTACTTGTCTTACATTCAAGGGAGGAGCCAGCACTGTGACCACATGTGATGTCTGCATTATACTTGGGCTGTGTGTTTGTCATATCTCTACACCTTTTAGAGCAAGAAATCTGAACACAGTCATAAATAATGGGGGCAACGCCCAAAAATAGGGATACTTTTTCAATACTGTTCTTACAGACTTCACAAGTTGATAGAATAACAGGTTTTGCATTGACATAAATTTTCTGAAGGGTATGAAACCTGAAACTCAGATGTCTGTCATTATATTATGACTTCAATCCTCAATGATTTTGTAATGATTTGCCAAAAAAAACCCACAATTTTATGAAGAATACACCAAAAATATGGGATAAAAATATGGACATTCTACAAAAATCTGGACAGTGAAGAGGTATGAGTTTGTGTACTTCTCTTAACAAATCCCCCATGTTTTCTTGTCATGGCTGTGGCAGCAATATTTGGCATGTGTTCATACTGTCTGTATTATACTAATATCACAATTGGAGTCAATGATTGCCCACAGTCTGTAGGCCTTCAGACAGCTGTTTGGAACTAGGATGTCTATGCCATATATGATGTCCATTGCTTAAATAATGGACGGAAAAGGGCCTAGCAGACAGCCCTGATGTACAGTCCGGATTACTGGACCTGAGATATATCTCACGTCACACATTTCAACATAGAGCGATGCCATGTATGTGATACCCTGGTCTATCCAGTTGGTGATATAGCTGTCTAAGGCCACATATGACAGTGTTGATTGAATACCTCAGTGTGGATTTGTGTCAAATGCCTTAACCAGTCAAGTTTCAGAGAATGATACAGTTGTCATCATGCATGCCCTCAATGACCTCTTTGAGGGCATCTATCAGATGTAACAGACACAATTTAGCATTAATGACTCACAAAGATCTGTTGCACACAGATAAAATATTACTAGTGTCCATTTAGAAGAGGTCCATGATGGCATGTTGCTTTACCTCATAGATGAGGAGAGTCAGGACATCTGTACATGCATGCATCAGGTGCAGTCCCTCCAATTCAGATGGGTGCATGTTGACATATACCCTTCTATGGGAACATAGCCCATGTGGACGGTGTGTTGAAGTGTGGATTCAGCCATATTAGGAAGGTGTATGTCCTGAGTCATGCCATAGGTGATCTGAGATGTTGGTACAGTCCAATGAATCCATGTGATAGGCCTGGATGATGGTAAGATAGTGCATACTGCCTATCATGATCTGGCCTAGGGTTTTGATACAATCACCCATGCAAGTATCATTGAGTAACACCTCAAGCTGAGGATTAATCCCTATATCACTGGATGGATAATCATTTGGCTCACTGAAAGAACATATACTGTGAAAGTTGGTGAATCAATCTATACCAGTAGAGCTGTCACAATTGGCAAGCCCCAGAGATCTGTGCTTGGCCCTTCACTGTTTGGACTCTCTCAACAGTTCAGGCTACAGTGTAAGGACTTT
The DNA here is from genome assembly GCF_019279795.1 of Protopterus annectens. Lineage (NCBI taxonomy): Eukaryota > Metazoa > Chordata > Ceratodontiformes > Protopteridae > Protopterus > Protopterus annectens. The sequence continues at coordinate 530,372,979 of NC_056748.1, forward strand.
ACCTTACCAAGTTGGGTGCAATCACTGACTCCACCAATAATGATAATATAGTACAGGAGGAGATAACACAGACAAATGATTGGTAACAAAGGCATACAATCTGCAAATAGATGCAGAAAATTGTCTTTTTTATGATGTGCATCTGAAAAGTGGAATTCCATGTTAATCACAGCATTGACAACAGTCCTGCTATGCTGAAACCCAGTGATACAAGCAGTGGGAACACATGTAGATAACAATCTGAACTTCAGCAACCAATTGCCTATACTGGTATTGAAAGCCTATGTTGTGCACATCATAAGTCATGCCATCATATTCAGATCTTAGGATTGTATGACAGCACTATACTCAAACCTTATCAGAACACTAATATAATGCTTTCTTTTGCATGTGCATCAGATATATGCAGCAGCTGAAGAGACCACAGAGCTTTTTCATTAGGAAAACACAGGGCCTACAAACCATGCCATGATGTATGTGGATAGATTAAAAGCCATAACACTGTAATTTGCCTTGCATATGATGAGGTGACATCTCCCTGGCCTCCAGGACAGTCTCTGACACTGCCCCAGTGAGAGTACTGCATATCCACAAATCTGATATAGCTGATGACATCAGCAGTGTCAGCTGAGGAAAATATGCTAACAGTGTCCTACATGCTGGTGTAAAATGCTCTCTGTAATGCCAAGAAATAATGCATGCACACACACACACACACCAAGTTGACTGCAGTGAGAATAGAAACCCTGCCTATCTAAATGCACACACTACAGAACTCAGTATGTTACACAATTGCTGTGGCACAAGTCTGACTTGGAGTGTCTCAGACAACACTTTATTACTGTTGACAAAACCACAATTACCACCAAACTGCTGAAAAAACGCCAATAGCCAAACTTCGGAATTTGCCGGTAAATTCCGAAGTTTGGCTATTGGCGTTTTTTCAGCACTTTATTACTGTTGACTTCAGCAGTGTCTGTTGAGGACAATATGGTAATAACAGTGTCCCACATGCTGGTGCAAAATGCTCACTGCAAGAGTGCGTGCACACACACACACACACACACACACACACACACACACACACACACACACACACACACACACACACACACACACACACACACACCATGTTGACTGCAGTGAGAACAGGACTCCTACCTAAATACACAAACTATAACACACAGTACTTTGCACAAGTCCCATGGCACAAGTCTGAATTTTGCAACAATGCGGGTCAACTTATAGTAGATGACATTAGCAGGCCGTGTGGGAGACAAGAGGTAGGGAGGCCTGCATGAAATGGATGTGTAGGCATGTGCAAGTATCCAAATACTGTCAATCCATGGCATTGGAGCAGTAACTGTAGGATAAACACTTCTCTACAGTCTAGACACACACACACACACACACACACACACACACACACACACACACACACACACACACACACACACATCATGTTGACTGCAGTGAGAGCAGAACGCCTACTTATCTAAGTACACAGAGTACAGAACACAGTACTTTACACAAGCACCATGACACAAGTTTGATTTTTACAAGGCTGTAGGTCAATTTATAGTAGATGACATCAGCAGGTCCTGTGGGAGACAAGATGTTGGGAGCCCTGTTTAAATTCATAGGTTCATAGGAGGCTTCTAGCCTAACAGCCCTAGGGTGTTTGCAAGCCTAGTTGTGTAAAGACAGAAGTACCCTTACTGATCATAATTAGAGGGTTGTTAGAAGAGCAATTTTATGAGCATCACTGACTGCCCCTGTCCATCAGGGACATAGGTGCCACCTCAGCAATGACTTTACAATCAACCAACCAGGTTGCACTTGAACAGGCTCATTGAGGAGCATTGCTTCACATGCAGTGGGAGCCTATTACAGAGGAGTGTGAATCACTGGGGGATATATCTGTGTCCCCAGCATGTTCTGTTTATGTCACAGGCTAGGTTGAGAACCCTGGAGCAAGTTATTCTTGTCCCATTGATTTTCAGATGTCCAGCATTTCCAGCAGAGCAGGGTCTGAGACTGCTATGTAGGCCAGGCATAGGTCACCTCTCAGCAACATGCATGATACTAAGTACAGTGATGGGTCTTTCAGTCTTTCCATGTATGTCATGTTTGTAGGCCCTGGATTTTCCCAGTCACAAACAACTGTGTTTCCTCCAATTGCTGCAGGTGTCTGGTGAGTTACAGACAGAAGGGAGCATTGTACTCAATTATTGGTCTTATAAGGGTAGAGTACAGCAGAGCCATTACCTCCCTCGTCTTGGATGGGATGTCCATATGTATGATGTGTGCAATGCAGAATGTGTGTCTCACCACTATGGACACATAGTGATGAAAGTGTAGATTGCTATCAACATGTGTTCCCAGGTCTCACAACATTGTATTTGAGTTTAGAGGGCTGCTGTATATATCATAATTAGCAGGGGTACTTCATTGCCAAAGAAGATTCAGTCTGTGAGTTTGGCACCAATCATTTGTCTGTGTCAGCCCCTTCTGTAATATGTTACCATCAATGGGGGACTCTATATGAATGCACCATTTGACAGTCATCTGCAAACTTGGTAAACCACAGGTCATCTACTGTTGCCTGCACTTCCGGGAAATAGTTTCCTAACAGTTGAAGGCCCAGCATAGATCTTTGTGGTATTCCATTGGCAAGCAAGGTAGTGGTGGAGGTGCAATCCCCAACTTTGGGAGTGTGTGTTCTGTTGGTGAGATAGTTGACTATCCATCTAGTACTGTATGGCCTAATCCCAGCTTAGAGATCTTCACTATGAGATATGAATGGGGGATAGTGTCAAAGGCTTTAAATAATTCAACATAGATGGTATGTCCTGTTTTCCCTCATCAAGGTCTTTGGGGTCAGTATCAAGAAAATCCACATGGTTCAATAAGCAAGATCCACTTTTGACAAAAACAGAATGGGTTGGGTCAAGTATGTTGAAGGTCACCTATGTCCCTATGGATAAAGTCCATGTTGATTCCTTCCCTAGCCTTGCAGATAAGGCTTTTTAGTGTTATGGGTCAAGAGTTGTAGTTCTGCATGTTACCAGATTGATGTCCATTGCATATCACATAACATTTGATATTAATTTGTGTAGTGTAGGTGATATATGTGTGAGGAAAAAAGTACTGAGACACAAGGGTTGCAGTGCTTGGGTGGGTGGCAACAGATGGCTGTATTTTAAATATGTGACATATTGTTAGCTAAAGCCTTCAGTTTATAATGTTTCCACATGTAATTTCCTATCACAGACATGAAATGGACAGTAAACAGCAGTAATACATAATATTTACTTTTGCATAGAGCGGTGAGTAGAGGGTTTTGTGTGATGGTTGTCAAAGTGCATACAAATGTGAGATACACATTTTTGCACATGGCTAAGCAGTACACAAACGCGAGCTGCAGTGCTAAAGACTAACAGTTGGTATTGAGTCAATGCAACACACCTGCTACTTAACTGACTTTGTGGCAGCACATGTTAATGCATTAATATATTACTTTTTGGGCCCAGATGGTACTGGGTTCAAATCCAGGTCTATCTAATACTTTTAAATACTTTTATTTAAACATTGATACTGCAATAACATTAATTTTTTATAGTACATGTGTAGCTGCCTGTTGGTAAGTGGCATTGCATGGAGGTAATCCCTATCATTTTGCCACCAGTTACTATTGCTGCATATTGGTGCATGATGCACACCTCTGCACAAACATGGAATCCAGAAACTGGAGGAATCCATTGCTTTTGCAGCAACGTATGTGTGTTGAGTGTGATTCTATTTTTTGACCAGATTAAAGTGGTGAAAATGGGGTAAATAGGGAAGTGCTGAAATGGGGAGCAAGCAAGGTGAAGAACAAAGGGAAAGCAGGACAGGAATGTGCAGGAGAGTGGTAGGAAAGAACCATAGCTATCTATTTCTTTAACAATGTAAACTGAAAATATGTGCAGAATATTAATTGAATTTGGACTATCACCTCCGGAGAGAGGGTGAACACAACACAATCATGTTGTATAGCCAATTGGACTGAATAAACTGGGTCAAGAAGACATGTGTGTAAAATGGAGAACTATGTATGTGATGATATATATATATATATATATATATATATTTTTTTTTTTTGTGGGGGGGGCAGTTGCCAATTTATTTTTTATTTGAGAAAGAGAGGAATGTTGGGGAAGGTATGTACGTATGTCTGTGTCAGGTAAGTTGGGTAGGTGAGGAAGCAATTACAGACAGACAAAACAAACAAGACAAGAGACAGAGACAGTGATAGACACAAATGGTTGGGAGGCATCATGACTGGGGTGAGAGCAGGGACAACCTGGGCCCATGGTTGTGAAGCCTGGAAACAGTGAGAACTGAGTCCTCACCAACTGGACTGTCATCACTGTCAACTTACTCCACAGGTGGCTGGAGTTCTTGATGTCTCCTCTTCCTTCTCCTAGTATGCAACATTAGAGAAAGCAGCCTCTCCAGTCAATGTAGGAGTGCACAGATGGTGCAATACACCACCCTATGCACCATTGCTGGCAATTTGCTGCAGGTGATGATATCACCACCTCTGCCAATGCTCCCAGAGAGTACCTCTGGACCAGCTTCCAGGGCAGTACTACTTGAGGGTGCAGGTAATGCAGGGGCAGCAGAGGCAGTGCTGATAGGTTGGCTCCTAGATATGCTGGGCATTGCTGTTGGAGCCAGTGAAGTGGGGGCAGGCTGATCCAGTGGAGACTGCCTATCTCACTGTTCTGTGAAGGATTTAGTGATGTGGTACACATGGATGACATGGACACATTTTGATGACACATAATAAGAATAAAAAAGAAAATAAATCCAATCAAATAAAAATCAAACAAAAAATATTATTTATAAAATAAAATACAAATGCAAATAAAATAAAACATATTTGTAAAATAAAATAAAAATAAAATATAAAAATGATTTATAAAATAAAATAATACAATAAAAATATATTTTGAAAATAAAATAAAAATAAAGAAAATATAAAAAGAGAGATAAGGGTTGTGGTGAGAGAAAAGAGATAAGATTAGTACCATCATATCTAACATACGGTGCATTAATACATTTATATGACTCTATTATCTTAAGTTTTACATTTAAGTCTACCTCTGGAAAGATAGACTTTATACTACAGATTACTGCAAGTAATCCGTGAAATATGCAAATATTGCACATATGCATGTTCCACTTATACAGATTACACTTTACAGCAGGCTATTTGTGCCATTAGTATAGAGGTTTTAATTTACTGTAAATATTATTGACAAAATACTTGTGTATTGTGGTATTTCAACCTACAACCTCAGACTAACGTCTAATATTGGATTCTTACAATTAATTTGTGCTACAGACTAATGCATGCATACTTGTTTTTACAGTTCAGATATCCATGCTCAATTTGATACAACTCTATAAAATACCAAAAAAGCTTTCTTTAACTTTTAATGCTAAAATAACTCTTCTTTTTTGCTGCATACATACCACTTGTCCCCCTCAGTGTCTCCAATCTAGCCCTGTGGGCCTGGACATTAAACTCCAAATCCCTTGAAACTGGGGATAAAAAAGAAAACAACAGAAGACCATTTTGCATGCACGTCTTGCCTATATTTAGCTTTCTAAGTCTTACAAATACTCTCTTCATTTGACACTTACACAGATATAGGATGTCCTCAGTCCTAAATTCCTCAATTCAATGGTCAGGGGTATCGCTCTTCCTCCTTTTAGGTCATTAAAATGATGCCTAGATTGCTCTCCAGTGTGTGCGATATCAGTGGCACTGGATACAGCTTGGGTTAAGTTATCCCAAGTCTCAGACTTGTATTGGGAGCCAGAGTAGTCACCCTGCAGAAACCTGTGGCTGTAGTGTTTTACTAGGAGTCCAATAAATATCCTGGACTCCTGAATACTCCACCTCTGTGCCCTAAACCAGGCACCTTCCCCACTAATGCCAGCCATGTCTATCTACCAGCAGATCTACAGCAATGGAGACTGATGCCTTCTTGCCAATTCTGACAGTTCCAGGAATCATGTTTACTAGAGTGCACACAACAGCTCAACACTTTTGCACAATAGTGCATGGAATGCAGCAGTGCTAAGCAGTGAGCAATGAAATAATTGCAATTGGAAGATTAATTTGATAACACAATAATAGTGTCTCATCCCTCATGCATATAATTAAGATCAGCTCCATTATCTAAAGTCTTATAACTGAGAGTGAATATAATGGGAAGTGGAACAACAGTAAAAGTATATGGAATATCTTGTATTAGAACTCAGGACCATATGTATGGCAGTCCTACACTTACACCTGTTGCCACAAGAATGTTGAAATAACATTAATTCATGTTTCAGTTCATTGCTGTCACCTGCAATTTCACAACAGTAGAAAACAGGTTGCACGCACTGTACTAGAACCTAGAACCATCTGTACTTCAGCCCTACACTTACACCTGCTGCCACATGATTAGTTACATGACATTTCATAATTTAATAATCATTCTTAAGTCTCTTTTAAGTGCCTCTAAACACCAATTAGTGGTTTGCATGGTGCCCAATAGAATTAATTGACTGTGTCTGGTTTCTATTTTTGGTTGTTTGGGTAATGTATGCTTCCTGGGTGGCCCAGTTGTCCAGTTTGCATGCTGCTGCACTTTGTGCAACTCAGATAGGCACAGTCAAACCTGGTATTAATTTCCTCCATTCTAGTGATTGCACTATGTTCCACATCATGCAAACACTGGCCAAAAAAAGAACAATAATTAAAAAAAACAAGTAGTTGAAATGAGAAAACTCAGTCTATGACATGCACACTAGAAAATTATGGTTCACATGAGAAAGAAATCCACACAGGATGCAAGAAAGACCGCTGCACGGCAAAAACACATCCAATTCCACACAAATGAAGCCAGCAGCCCCAGGTGTCCGCATAAAAATAATTTAATAAACAAATCCAGAGGGAAAAATCCCTCGGATCACAAATATACAGACCGGTTTCGGCTCAATAGAGCCTTCCTCAGTGATACAAATTTTATAATATATAAATCAACTCACAAAGGTTTCAAACACCATATATATATGTAAATGCAAAACAAAAAGCACTGCATAATCAACCTATCAAAATAGGCAAATCATAATTGGTCATTAAGACCAGGTGGAAACATTGCCCCAAGTTTAATTATCCACTTTCTCTCTTTGGAAGTAAGCAGTTCATGCCATTTTATTTTATCCTGACATTTACCCTTGATATGGTCAATAACACAAAACATAAAGTTAGCTGTGGTGTGTTTTAAACTATGTTTGAATAGTGCATTATTACTGCGCTTATTCTTGATGTCACTAATGTGTTCTCCAATTCTAAGGCGAAATGCCCTGGAAGTCTTTCCCACATAAAAAGCAGAACACGTACAGGTCACTAAATATATAACCCACCCAGAACTACAATTTGCCCAAAAATTAATCTCAAAAATCTCAGGTGTGTTCTGACTACTAAATTCTGCAATACGTGAAACCTTGTTACAAAATTTACAGTGGCCACATGAAAAACATCCAACCACTGGAGCACCTGTGAGAGTAGATTGAGTATAAACTTTGGAATCAAACAAGGACTTCTTATAGTGACTCAAATGTGACCCAATAGTACGTCCCCTTCTAAAAGAAAATGAACATCTATCCCCAAGAAAGTTGTTCAATCTGTTGTCAGCCAAAAGGATGTTCCAATGTCTATCAACAATCTTCATAAAACCTCGAGTATTGCGTCCATAAGAAGTAACTAACCTAAGCGGTTGTTGTGACCTATCACGATTATGATCTTTATAACACAACAAATCAGTTCTATGAAATTGAGAAACCCACTGTTTGGCCATGTGTATAGACCCAGAATGATATCCCCTATGTTTAAATCTGGCAACCAAATCCTCACTGGTCTGGACATAGGACCCTTGGTTGGAACAAATTCTCCTGGCTCGTAGGAATTGTGACTTAGGAATATTCCGGATGATGTGTGGTGGGTGGAAGCTAGTCGCATGCAGTAAAGAATTGTATTCGAAATTTCCTGAATAGGGTAGTGGATAAAGTATTATCCATATTCCTGTGTAATTCAACATCCAAAAAAATTATATTGGACCTATCAAAATTCATCTTGAATTCTATACCCCATATGTTGTTATTAAGATATTCAAGAAATTCCATAAGATACTGATCATCAGCCCTCCACACCAACCAACAATCATCCAGGTATCGACGCCACATGTCCATTTCACACATAAAGATATTATGACTGGCATCATAAATAATGATCTCCTCGATATAGGCCATAAATAGATCTGCATAAATGGGTGCAAAGGATGCACCCATAGCAGTTCCTTTAATTTGCCAAAAGCACCTATTCTGATAGTAAAAATATTGCTGGTAAGCACATATTCAGTAAGACAAACCAGGAAAGTGTTAAAGCCTGGTTTGTATAGTTCAGATCTAACCAACCAATATTCCAGTGCTTGTAGGCCTGCCCAATGTGGAATGTTGGTATAAAGTGATGTAATATCAAGGGTACATAGTAGCCAGTCCGGTTCCAATTGAATATCACTAATAACCTCCAAAAACTGTGTGGTATCTTGAATCCGAGCTCTAATTAACCCTAATAGGGTTTCAAATAAAAGTTAGGTATTCGATAAAGGTTCCGTCAAGGACCCATGTCCAGACACAATAGGTCGACCAGGTGGGTTGGTAAGATTTTTATGTATTTTAGGAAGCATATAGAGAAATTGTTTTTGAGGGGATGGCACCATCAACTGTTCCTTGGTGGCCTGCTGGATAATACCCTCATCCACTGCTGAAGTCAAAAATTCTTCAATCTTACGCTGTAAATTGGGGGTTGGATCCAAAGGCATGGCCATATAATGGTCTCTATTCCCCAACTGTCTCAAAGCCTCCTGATCATACAAATCCTTATTCTGAATCACCACCGCCCCACCTTTGTCAGACTGAGTGATAACCACGTTTTTGTTTTAGCTAGCTCATCCAAACTACACACTTCATCCCTGGACAGATTGTTATAAGACAAAGGAAAATCCTTGTAGTGATAGTGTAAATCATATAACACATTCCTTTGAAAAACTCCCACCAATTGAGTCATAGGCGGATTAAAAGACGATTTTTTAAATTTAAACTCATGAGATTTATCACTATCACTATCAGCAAACAACAGTTTTAAATTCAATAATCTACAAAAATTGACCACATCCAGGGCTAAAGAATGTTCAGGTACAAAAAAACCGGGAACAAAGTTTAAACCTTTATTTAATAATGAACACTGTGTAGTGGTCAGCTCAATGGAAGAAATGTTGTGAACATTAGAAGGGAACATTATTGTGCTGTCATCAGTTTCAGTAAAGCATCCATACTTTGCTTGGGCGTGTCTTTTCCTATGTTTCCGCCCCCCTCGTCTACAGGTGCGGCGGAAGGGTGTGGCAAATTGTCACGTTTGGCATTCGGTAAAACATCAATCTGGTTCTCCTCAAATTCTCCTTCAGTATTAGAAGAATAATCATCACCTGAAGTGAAATTCGAAGATTCAGAAGTATTCTTAAGAATTGATTTAGGTCTTTTTCTTTTAGGAGTGGAGAATCTCTTAACTCCCTTTTCATACTCCCCAGGTACTCTAAAAGAAACATTTTTTGAACTATCAAAAGGTTTCCCCCTTTCGTAGTCCCCCACATCTCTAAAGAATTTTTTAATCTTTCTCTCTTTGAGTACTGAATTCATTTTGGAGAGGTCAGAAGTAAGTTTTTTAATCTGTGTGGAAAAGGAGTCACAAGTTTCAAACTTGCTGGTATCCGCACATATTAATTCAAGATCTTTAACCCCCTTCTGCACCTTCCGTTCATAAAAAGCTGTTAATGCATCCACAAACTTGGAACTAGCCAACTGTTGGACCTGTGCCCAATCTTCCAATAGTTTGTCATCAATGTCAGAGACCAAAGGTTGCACCTTAACCCTAAGGCCCCGTGGAGTAATGTTTTTACGTTGGTATGCCTTAAATAAACGTAGGTGCCAAACATTAGTCCTCACCATTCGCATGTTCTTACTAAGTAAACCAAAAAACATATCACATTCATTGTTGGAAGCATTAAACGAAGGAACATGTGTGGAGCCCAATGGGCCTAGACCAAAAACTGATAAATCATCCATATCGGATGATAAACCCTGAATAAGGGGTGATAATGCCATACTTTCAACTCAAAGGACTTGCCCACACACAAAAAGACAATATATAGATATATATATATATATATATATATATATATATATATATGTATGTAAACGTGTACTGACTATACTTTAAGCACTGCTATAATGCAGCCAACACACAAACACCACAATGATAGGGAATATCAAACAATTTTTTCAGCAACACTTCGTAAAAATGGGTTTCAAGCCTGTTCATATGCAAAAAGATCAAAAAAGTATACCAAAAAACCTAATACCATAACCAGTCCTGAAGCTCCTGAGTTCACGCTTCACACTGTGCATAGGTTAAATAAATGAAAAATTTTTTATTAGTGTATACAAATACCATAAGCAGCCAAAAATCCAAGGATTAACACGCTGCGTATTTGTATAGACCAAATATATAGAAATGCAATGAACAAGAAACCCAATTCACATATACAAACATAAAAAATCCCCCAAAATTGAGCTGAAGTGTGACCAAAATATAGTCAAACATTGTACACACAAATAAATATAGAAAATCCCAACATGTGAAGCCAAGTCCGATGGGCAAAAAAAGGCACTAAAGATAAAAACAAAATAAACACAATTATTGAAAGGCACCAAAAAAAGGAAAGAGGGATCCACTACTTATCCTGCCACTTCAATGTCAACCCCACAAAATGAAACCTAATAAATACGCAGTTATAATTTGGGAATAACACCCCAACAGTCCGACCCAAATATCAAATCAAGATATTCCAAATAACAAAAGAGGAGAACCAGAGAATGCAATGTTTACCTAGCATCAACAAGTGTATATGTAGAAACATATGTATATATATCCTAGCACCTAGGAGCAATACATATATTAACATACAATACTCAATAGCCACTATACATCAACTCACTTATAAACATTTAGTCATAAATATGACATAAATAATTTGAAATACATATAAATTTGACCAAAATGGTATATGAAAACAGACCCATAAATAGATGCACACTAAGAGCATAAACAACTTAACAGAAGCCGCCCAAAGTGGGCTATATTAATACACAATAATGGTATATGACAAATTGCCAAAATGCAAAAATGCACATGTAAAACAAATTCACCTCAAGTCCACAGTAGTCCAGAATCCAAATCTCAATAGTCCCAAAACGCTGTAGTCATATGGAATAATATAAAGTGAGGTCTGAAGCAAACCGCAAACCAAAACCAAACCTCACTTTGACAAAAAAGGAATCCTGGATGTTCATGAACCTGTTAACCAGTCCACATGAAGAAAAAAGCTGTCCACATGAAGAAGAAAAAGCTCCGTCCATCCAGCGATGTATCAAGCCTCAAAAGATCCAACAGCCTGACGAACAACTAGGTGTCGAATACACCAGACCATAAAGGAAACGCCGTGAAGGTGTATAAACAACTCACAACATAACCGCTGGCATTCTAACTTTGCTCCTCATGACCGGACAGTCAAACAAGGTAAAAAACACACCAGACCATGAAGGAAACGCCTTGAAACGCCTGAAGGATGTTTAAACAGCTCCCGACATAACCGCTAAGCTGTTAGCTTAGCTGTTCGTGACCGGACCGTCGACCCAGATCAGAACAAGCCGGAAATGAAGTAGCGTGTATCCAGCAAGGCAGCCACCAAAAAAAGTATATTCCAAATAGGAATTAAATATATTTAAACATGTAGAAGCCTTCATGAGCAACAAAAATGGCCAAGAAAACTAGCAGACACCAACGACAGTCCCCAGCATCCAAATCCTCAAACAGAAATCCACACAGGATGCAAGAAAGACCGCTGCACGGCAAAAACACATCCAATTCCACACAAATGAAGCCAGCAGCCCCAGGTGTCCGCATAAAAATAATTTAATAAACAAATCCAGAGGGAAAAATCCCTCGGATCACAAATATACAGACCGGTTTCGGCTCAATAGAGCCTTCCTCAGTGATACAAATTTTATAATATATAAATCAACTCACAAAGGTTTCAAACACCATATATATATGTAAATGCAAAACAAAAAGCACTGCATAATCAACCTATCAAAATAGGCAAATCATAATTGGTCATTAAGACCAGGTGGAAACATTGCCCCAAGTTTAATTATCCACTTTCTCTCTTTGGAAGTAAGCAGTTCATGCCATTTTATTTTATCCTGACATTTACCCTTGATATGGTCAATAACACAAAACATAAAGTTAGCTGTGGTGTGTTTTAAACTATGTTTGAATAGTGCATTATTACTGCGCTTATTCTTGATGTCACTAATGTGTTCTCCAATTCTAAGGCGAAATGCCCTGGAAGTCTTTCCCACATAAAAAGCAGAACACGTACAGGTCACTAAATATATAACCCACCCAGAACTACAATTTGCCCAAAATTAATCTCAAAAATCTCAGGTGTGTTCTGACTACTAAATTCTGCAATACGTGAAACCTTGTTACAAAATTTACAGTGGCCACATGAAAACATCCAACCACTGGAGCACCTGTGAGAGTAGATTGAGTATAAACTTTGGAATCAAACAAGGACTTCTTATAGTGACTCAAATGTGACCCAATAGTACGTCCCCTTCTAAAGAAAATGAACATCTATCCCCAAGAAAGTTGTTCAATCTGTTGTCAGCCAAAAGGATGTTCCAATGTCTATCAACAATCTTCATAAAACCTCGAGTATTGCGTCCATAAGAAGTAACTAACCTAAGCGGTTGTTGTGACCTATCACGATTATGATCTTTATAACACAACAAATCAGTTCTATGAAATTGAGAAACCCACTGTTTGGCCATGTGTATAGACCCAGAATGATATCCCCTATGTTTAAATCTGGCAACCAAATCCTCACTGGTCTGGACATAGGACCCTTGGTTGGAACAAATTCTCCTGGCTCGTAGGAATTGTGACTTAGGAATATTCCGGATGATGTGTGGTGGGTGGAAGCTAGTCGCATGCAGTAAAGAATTGTATTCCGGAAATTTCCTGAATAGGGTAGTGGATAAAGTATTATCCATATTCCTGTGTAATTCAACATCCAAAAAAATTATATTGGACCTATCAAAATTCATCTTGAATTCTATACCCCATATGTTGTTATTAAGATATTCAAGAAATTCCATAAGATACTGATCATCAGCCCTCCACACCAACCAACAATCATCCAGGTATCGACGCCACATGTCCATTTCACACATAAAGATATTATGACTGGCATCATAAATAATGATCTCCTCGATATAGGCCATAAATAGATCTGCATAAATGGGTGCAAAGGATGCACCCATAGCAGTTCCTTTAATTTGCCAAAAGCACCTATTCTGATAGTAAAAAATATTGCTGGTAAGCACATATTCAGTAAGACAAACCAGGAAAGTGTTAAAGCCTGGTTTGTATAGTTCAGATCTAACCAACCAATATTCCAGTGCTTGTAGGCCTGCCCAATGTGGAATGTTGGTATAAAGTGATGTAATATCAAGGGTACATAGTAGCCAGTCCGGTTCCAATTGAATATCACTAATAACCTCCAAAAACTGTGTGGTATCTTGAATCCGAGCTCTAATTAACCCTAATAGGGGTTTCAAATAAAAGTTAGGTATTCGATAAAGGTTCCGTCAAGGACCCATGTCCAGACACAATAGGTCGACCAGGTGGGTTGGTAAGATTTTTATGTATTTTAGGAAGCATATAGAGAAATTGTTTTTGAGGGGATGGCACCATCAACTGTTCCTTGGTGGCCTGCTGGATAATACCCTCATCCACTGCTGAAGTCAAAATTCTTCAATCTTACGCTGTAAATTGGGGGTTGGATCCAAAGGCATGGCCATATAATGGTCTCTATTCCCCAACTGTCTCAAAGCCTCCTGATCATACAAATCCTTATTCTGAATCACCACCGCCCCACCTTTGTCAGACTGAGTGATAACCACGTTTTTGTTTTTAGCTAGCTCATCCAAACTACACACTTCATCCCTGGACAGATTGTTATAAGACAAAGGAAAATCCTTGTAGTGATAGTGTAAATCATATAACACATTCCTTTGAAAAACTCCCACCAATTGAGTCATAGGCGGATTAAAAGACGATTTTCTACTCTCACAGGTGCTCCAGTGGTTGGATGTTTTTCATGTGGCCACTGTAAATTTTGTAACAAGGTTTCACGTATTGCAGAATTTAGTAGTCAGAACACACCTGAGATTTTTGAGATTAATTTTTGGGCAAATTGTAGTTCTGGGTGGGTTATATATTTAGTGACCTGTACGTGTTCTGCTTTTTATGTGGGAAAGACTTCCAGGGCATTTCGCCTTAGAATTGGAGAACACATTAGTGACATCAAGAATAAGCGCAGTAATAATGCACTATTCAAACATAGTTTAAAACACACCACAGCTAACTTTATGTTTTGTGTTATTGACCATATCAAGGGTAAATGTCAGGATAAAATAAAATGGCATGAACTGCTTACTTCCAAAGAGAGAAAGTGGATAATTAAACTTGGGGCAATGTTTCCACCTGGTCTTAATGACCAATTATGATTTGCCTATTTTGATAGGTTGATTATGCAGTGCTTTTTGTTTTGCATTTACATATATATATGGTGTTTGAAACCTTTGTGAGTTGATTTATATATTATAAAATTTGTATCACTGAGGAAGGCTCTATTGAGCCGAAACCGGTCTGTATATTTGTGATCCGAGGGATTTTTCCCTCTGGATTTGTTTATTAAATTATTTTTATGCGGACACCTGGGGCTGCTGGCTTCATTTGTGTGGAATTGGATGTGTTTTTGCCGTGCAGCGGTCTTTCTTGCATCCTGTGTGGATTTCTGTTTGAGGATTTGGATGCTGGGGACTGTCGTTGGTGTCTGCTAGTTTTCTTGGCCATTTTTGTTGCTCATGAAGGCTTCTACATGTTTAAATATATTTAATTCCTATTTGGAATATACTTTGTTTGGTGGCTGCCTTGCCGGATACACGCTACTTCATTTCCGGCTTGTTCTGATCTGGGTCGACGGTCCGGTCACGAACAGCTAAGCTAACAGCTTAGCGGTTATGTCGGAGCTGTTTAAACATCCTTCAGGCGTTTCAAGGCGTTTCCTTCATGGTCTGGTGTGTTTTTTACCTTGTTTGACTGTCCGGTCATGAGGAGCAAAGTTAGAATGGCAGCGGTTATGTTGTGAGGTGTTTATACACCTTCACGGCGCTTCCTTTATGGTCTGGTGTATTCGACACCTAGTTGTTCGTCAGGCTGTTGGAACTTTTGAGGCTTGATACATCGCTGGATGGACGGAGCTTTCTTCTTCATGTGGACAGCTTTTTTCTTCATGTGGACTGGTTAACAGGTTCATGAACATCCAGGATTCCTTTTTTGTCAAGTGAGGTTTGGTTTTGGTTTGCGGTTTGCTTTAGACCTCACTCTATATCATTCTATATGACCACAGCGTTTTGGGACTATTGAGATTTGGATTCTGGACTACTGTGGACTTGAGGTGAATTTGTTTTACATGTGCATTTCTGCATTTTGGCAATTTGTCATATACCATTATTGTGTATTAATATAGCCCACTTTGGGCGGCTTCTGTCAAGTTGTTTATGCTCTTAGTGTGCATCTATTTATGGGTCTGTTTTCATATACCATTTTGGTCAAATTTATCTGTATTTCAAATTATTTATGTCATATTTATGACTAAATGTTTATAAGTGAGTTGATGTATAGTGGCTATTGAGTATTGTATGTTAATATATGTATTGCTCCTAGGTGCTAGGATATATATACATATGTTTTTACATATACACTTGTTGATGCTAGGTAAACATTGCATTTTCTGGTTCTCCTCTTTTGTTATTTGGAATATCTTGATTTGATATTTGGGTCGGGCTGTTGGGGTGTTATTCCCAAATTATAACTGTGTATCTATTAGGTTTCATTTTGTGGGGTTGACATTGAAGTGGCAGGATAAGTAGTGGATCCCTCTTTCTTTTCTTTTTTTGGTGCCTTTCAACAATTGTGTTTATTTTGTTTTTATCTTTAGTGCCTTTTTTTGCCCATCGGACTTGGCTTCACATGTTGGGATTTTTTATATCTATTTGTGTGTACAATGTTTGACTATATTTTGGTCACACTTCAGCTCAATTTTGGGGATTTTTCATGTTTGTATATGTGAATTGGGTTTCCTGTTCATTGCATTTTCATATATTTGGTCTATACAAATACGCAGCGTGTTAATCCTTGGATTTTTGGCTGCTTATGGTATTTGTATACACTAATAAAAAATTTTTCATTTATTTAACCTATGCACAGTGTGAAGCGTGAACTCAGGAGCTTCAGGACTGGTTATGGTATTAGGTTTTTTGGTATACTTTTTTGATCTTTTTGCATATGAACAGGCTTGAAACCCATTTTTATGAAGTGTTGCTGAAAAAATTGTTTGATATTCCCTATCATTGTGGTGTTTGTGTGTTGGCTGCATTATAGCAGTGCTTAAAGTATAGTCAGTACACGTTTACATACATATATATATATATATATATATATATATATATATATATATATATATATTGTCTTTTTGTGTGTGGGCAAGTCCTTTGAGTTGAAAGTATGGCATTATCACCCCTTATTCAGGGTTTATCATCCGATATGGATGATTTATCAGTTTTTGGTCTAGGCCCATTGGGCTCCACACATGTTCCTTCGTTTAATGCTTCCAACAATGAATGTGATATGTTTTTTGGTTTACTTAGTAAGAACATGCGAATGGTGAGGACTAATGTTTGGCACCTACGTTTATTTAAGGCATACCAACGTAAAAACATTACTCCACGGGGCCTTAGGGTTAAGGTGCAACCTTTGGTCTCTGACATTGATGACAAACTATTGGAAGATTGGGCACAGGTCCAACAGTTGGCTAGTTCCAAGTTTGTGGATGCATTAACAGCTTTTTATGAACGGAAGGTGCAGAAGGGGGTTAAAGATCTTGAATTAATATGTGCGGATACCAGCAAGTTTGAAACTTGTGACTCCTTTTCCACACAGATTAAAAAACTTACTTCTGACCTCTCCAAAATGAATTCAGTACTCAAAGAGAGAAAGATTAAAAAATTCTTTAGAGATGTGGGGGACTACGAAAGGGAAACCTTTTGATAGTTCAAAAAATGTTTCTTTTAGAGTACCTGGGGAGCATGAAAAGGGAGTTAAGAGATTCTCCACTCCTAAAAGAAAAAGACCTAAATCAATTCTTAAGAATACTTCTGAATCTTCGAATTTCACTTCAGGTGATGATTATTCTTCTAATACTGAAGGAGAATTTGAGGAGAACCAGATTGATGTTTTACCGAATGCCAAACGTGACAATTTGCCACACCCTTCCGCCGCACCTGTAGACGAGGGGGGCGGAAACATAGGAAAAGACACGCCCAAGCAAAGTATGGATGCTTTACTGAAACTGATGACAGCACAATAATGTTCCCTTCTAATGTTCACAACATTTCTTCCATTGAGCTGACCACTACACAGTGTTCATTATTAAATAAAGGTTTAAACTTTGTTCCCGGTTTTTTTGTACCTGAACATTCTTTAGCCCTGGATGTGGTCAATTTTTGTAGATTATTGAATTTAAAACTGTTGTTTGCTGATAGTGATAGTGATAAATCTCATGAGTTTAAATTTAAAAAATCGTCTTTTAATCCGCCTATGACTCAATTGGTGGGAGTTTTTCAAAGGAATGTGTTATATGATTTACACTATCACTACAAGGATTTTCCTTTGTCTTATAACAATCTGTCCAGGGATGAAGTGTGTAGTTTGGATGAGCTAGCTAAAAACAAAAACGTGGTTATCACTCAGTCTGACAAAGGTGGGGCGGTGGTGATTCAGAATAAGGATTTGTATGATCAGGAGGCTTTGAGACAGTTGGGGAATAGAGACCATTATATGGCCATGCCTTTGGATCCAACCCCCAATTTACAGCGTAAGATTGAAGAATTTTTGACTTCAGCAGTGGATGAGGGTATTATCCAGCAGGCCACCAAGGAACAGTTGATGGTGCCATCCCCTCAAAAACAATTTCTCTATATGCTTCCTAAAATACATAAAAATCTTACCAACCCACCTGGTCGACCTATTGTGTCTGGACATGGGTCCTTGACGGAACCTTTATCGGAATACCTAACTTTTTATTTGAAACCCCTATTAGGGTTAATTAGAGCTCGGATTCAAGATACCACACAGTTTTTGGAGGTTATTAGTGATATTCAATTGGAACCGGACTGGCTACTATGTACCCTTGATATTACATCACTTTATACCAACATTCCACATTGGGCAGGCCTACAAGCACTGGAATATTGGTTGGTTAGATCTGAACTATACAAACCAGGCTTTAACACTTTCCTGGTTTGTCTTACTGAATATGTGCTTACCAGCAATATTTTTTACTATCAGAATAGGTGCTTTTGGCAAATTAAAGGAACTGCTATGGGTGCATCCTTTGCACCCATTTATGCAGATCTATTTATGGCCTATATCGAGGAGATCATTATTTATGATGCCAGTCATAATATCTTTATGTGTGAAATGGACATGTGGCGTCGATACCTGGATGATTGTTGGTTGGTGTGGAGGGCTGATGATCAGTATCTTATGGAATTTCTTGAATATCTTAATAACAACATATGGGGTATAGAATTCAAGATGAATTTTGATAGGTCCAATATAATTTTTTTGGATGTTGAATTACACAGGAATATGGATAATACTTTATCCACTACCCTATTCAGGAAATTTCCGAATACAATTCTTTACTGCATGCGACTAGCTTCCACCCACCACACATCATCCGGAATATTCCTAAGTCACAATTCCTACGAGCCAGGAGAATTTGTTCCAACCAAGGGTCCTATGTCCAGACCAGTGAGGATTTGGTTGCCAGATTTAAACATAGGGATATCATTCTGGGTCTATACACATGGCCAAACAGTGGGTTTCTCAATTTCATAGAACTGATTTGTTGTGTTATAAAGATCATAATCGTGATAGGTCACAACAACCGCTTAGGTTAGTTACTTCTTATGGACGCAATACTCGAGGTTTTATGAAGATTGTTGATAGACATTGGAACATCCTTTTGGCTGACAACAGATTGAACAACTTTCTTGGGGATAGATGTTCATTTTCTTTTAGAAGGGACGTACTATTGGGTCACATTTGAGTCACTATAAGAAGTCCTTGTTTGATTCCAAAGTTTATACTCAATCTACTCTCACAGGTGCTCCAGTGGTTGGATGTTTTTCATGTGGCCATTGTAAATTTTGTAACAAGGTTTCACGTATTGCAGAATTTAGTAGTCAGAACACACCTGAGATTTTTGAGATTAATTTTTGGGCAAATTGTAGTTCTGGGTGGGTTATATATTTAGTGACCTGTACGTGTTCTGCTTTTATGTGGGAAAGACTTCCAGGGCATTTAAGCCTTAGAATTGGAGAACACATTAGTGACATCAAGAATAAGCGCAGTAATAATGCACTATTCAAACATAGTTTAAAACACACCACAGCTAACTTTATGTTTTGTGTTATTGACCATATCAAGGGTAAATGTCAGGATAAAATAAAATGGCATGAACTGCTTACTTCCAAAGAGAGAAAGTGGATAATTAAACTTGGGGCAATGTTTCCACCTGGTCTTAATGACCAATTATGATTTGCCTATTTTGATAGGTTGATTATGCAGTGCTTTTTGTTTTGCATTTACATATATATATGGTGTTTGAAACCTTTGTGAGTTGATTTATATATTATAAAATTTGTATCACTGAGGAAGGCTCTATTGAGCCGAAACCGGTCTGTATATTTGTGATCCGAGGGATTTTTCCCTCTGGATTTGTTTATTAAATTATTTTTATGCGGACACCTGGGGCTGCTGGCTTCATTTGTGTGGAATCACATGAGAAAGGTCTACATAGATCTGGATTTGAACTCTCATTCCAATGAACTTTCGGAACAGAGGATGGGTGCCTTATCCCTCTTTGCCACACAAACAGCTTTACAGCAAGGAACTGAAATCATTCTGCACACAACCAAATGCAACATCTGCAGTAATGTGAAATCATACAACTGTTATTAGTACATTTATTGTGGATGTAGTGCACTTAGTGATCACACAACCTGTTATGATTTTTGCTTGCAAATATACATCTCTGTCTTACCACTCTGTGTTTGTCAGTCATTCTTCAGTTATCTGACCGGTAATCTGAGACATGCAGTGTCAAGCCATTGCATATCACTGGCATTAAAATGAGAATGTGCAAGTATAGTAACTGGAAATAATAACATATGCAGCTGCCAACAAATGAAGGGAAGGTTGGATGTTAAGGAACACAACCTGTGAAATTGTGTGCTGCTTATTTACATTTCCAGCATTACATCTAACACTTTGCATATCTAACCTGACACACCTACTGGATGTAAAGCAGCCTGCAGTGTTGTTATGTTTTCCTTCTCCCAACCAGTAATCATTCACTATTGCAATCAATTAAAAACAAACACTGAGGGAGTGTCTGCACTATGTTTACATCTACATGGATCCAAGTATTTGGGAATCAGCAATTCTAAACAGTTCAAACCTCAATTGCATATTTACCATCCTAACAGCCCTGATTCTACACCATTATAAAAAGACAGCCATGTAGCTAGGCAAACTGTTGGTGAGGAGACTTGTTTATGTGAAGAAGACTGAACATATTCTATTTCCTTGGGATATATCTGTACAGAGGATTAGTAAACTTCAGAAGGTATGCTTGCATTTTGTTGGTTACATACTACATATGCTGGAATGTACTTAAGAGAAATCTGAAGCAAAGTTTGTTCATCTGTATGCATTACTTAGATGTGCACTGATGCAATAGACATGTTCATCAAGGCATATCACAGGTAAAATGATTGTCAATACCTTACAATGGAATACTCTGTAATAAATATGTACTAATGTTTCAGGGACAGTTCCTTTGATAGTGCTTTTAGCATTTCAAAGATGGTCTGTTAGAAAACTGTATCATTTGCCTGTTCTTTTGGTTGGTGGAGAAAAGCTGAGTTACTGTTATGGCATAAACAAGGATATGTTGTTATTGTTACTCTTCTGTTTTTGCATCCAGCCTGTTGTTTGTATTTCACATCTCTAGACTGCTTTATGTTTCTCTAGTGGATAATACTGAGAGGCTTCCTTTACTGTTTAATCTGAGAACAGCTATTTTGTAGTTATGTGATACTTATGCGTATTATCCATCTATTGTCGTTTAGGACTGTGCCATCCAGGCACATCAAACATCAGAGACCCCACTTCACCAAAGCTGAGGATCAGGTGATAGTGGATGCCTTCAGGCAACATGGTGCCTTCCTGCTTGAAAGGAGATAGGGAGATATGGCACGCAGAATGCAAATTTGGTGCCAGATTGCAGATGATGTCAATGTTGTGGGTGGTCATGGCATGACATACGAGCAGATGTGACACAGAGCGACTGACATGATCACATCTGCATTGAAGAGATCAGCTGCAGTGGACCATGACCAGATGGTTACCAAGGTAGGGCCTGCTATGGAGCCACCACTAATACTGAATGAAGAGTTCCTGGCCAATGTCAGGGATCCAGACTGCTCCCAGGAAAGTGCAGAACAACATATACTGGGCATCACTACCACAGTGTCAGGGACTGCAAGCAGGGCCCAAGACGTGCTTCCAGGTAGGCCTTGTTATCTCAACAGTCAAATACTGTTGTATAGTAAAACAATTGAAATCAGTATGTTACTTGTCTGTCACAAGATTTTTTTTGAGGGGGGATTGAAGATTGCTACAGTTAACACTTTCTGATTCATTAGCGTAGGTCGGTGTTGTCAGCCAAGTTCTTATTGAAAGTATAGTTAATAGACATATAAAGGGGTAAAAATATTACCCCCTGTGTTACTGTTAATTGTGATGATGTTGACCTTACCTTTTGCTTAACATCTGGGACCAGCTGGCTTCCAGAGAATACCATCTGCAGAGGGTAAGCCAAACATTTTTATGTTAGCACTGCTGAGCAATTTAGAGAAATATTTTAGTGTGTGATGTTGATGCCAGGCCTGTTGTGTGTATTCCTGTACTGTCTGTAATAGTGTTACCACTGTTTGTTAGTATATATTGCATTATAGTAGTGTAGGTATTCATTTTATCCTCTGTTTGATGCTTTTTATCACAGGTGATAATAACAGTGGATGTGTGGGACCTCTGCCACCTGATGTTAGTGTATCAGCAGACTCTGATGATGATGGTCACCAAACAGAGGCACAGTTGGTGAGCTACAGAGGTTGAATCTGACACTGAGGTTGACATACAGCCATCCCCTGCAATTCCATCTAACAGAGCCAGTAGGCCTATACCTACAAATATAAGTGACCCCACAGATATTAGATAGGTGGAGGGCAAGACAATTGATCAGGGAAGTGTGGCTTCTGCGGCTTCACTGCCTGTTGACTCTGGCCAGAGCCAAAGTGTGGGCAAGGTGCCTCACAGGAGGGTTGTTAGGGGTGCTCAGAGGAGGCCTGCTGTCCCTCCTCCACCTGCTCCAGATGTCTCTTCCCATGCTACTCAACATATATTTAGGGTCATCATGGAGGCACAGGCATGTTCCTATAGGTGCTCCAGACAAATGCTCAAGGTTGTAGATGTGGCACAGGCTAACATGTATGACTGCCTCCACCATGTTGCTGATTCAATGGATTGGATAAATGACATGTAGGAATGTGGGGTGTCTATGATGGATTGAGAGGTGTCTGTCATGGAAAGAGCATAGTCTGTGAGAGAACATCTGCTGGGAGGGGAACGGCATCCTCATGGGCATAGGTCAGCCACATCATCTGCTGTTAGCCAACATGGCTGTGCCTGATCACACTCCCATGTGGCAGTACTTCCACTGCTCTGTCAGTGTGTGAGCTGTCCACACCCAGACATGGCAAGCAGACATGCAGTTGTGGTCCTGAGTATCCCTGTGAAGGGAGCGCATCCAGCAGACATCAGTCAAATTCAGGTAGCAGCAGTGCATCTGACAGTGGGCTTGGACATGCCAGTGCAACTCCTGGCAGAGCCAGCTCTCGTGGCCAGTGATGACAATGATGAAATGCCACTTCTACCATGCATGGCTCACACCTGTCCAGCATACCAAGATGTAGAACTAGCACAGAGTTTGGCTGTGTTCATGCAGACACACACACCAATTTCACTTGGGGGCCCATACAGACACATACACAACAGTTGCATGGTTCAGCAGTGCAGCTTAAAACTCAGCTGTTGGTTTATCCAAATGTCTGCCTGCTTCTCTTTTTTGCTCACACACACTCACCAACCTTTTGTTTCAGCCTAGGCTTCCTGCCTGCCCCCTCCTCACACACACACACACAACACCCTGTGCAAATGATGATAACTGTGCCATATCCCTGTTTATCTTTTGGATGCAGGGATATATGTTTTGTGTCTGATGCTCAGGGTGCATAACTGACCTAATGCTTGGTATATCTGCATTTATGTTGCTGAACTGGTTATTATTTCTTTGACGTATTTTCACCTTGGAAAGTTAGACATTTGATAGCATCAACATTTCCCAACTTTATTGTGAATGATCTTGTGAGGGATGTGAAGTCTGAAACGACAATGTGTACCATTACTTTCTAACTTCTTTATTTAATGATTTTTCAGTACAAATGTATGGTGCTAAACTGATGGCATGCAGTGAGCATTGGTATTTTGAAAGGTATGACTGTGTGAATCTTTGATGTCTGAGGCCCACTACAAAATAATGGACACATATAAGTCAAATAAGTCTCTGCTGCCACATGTTAAGGCAATTTCTGTACAAATCTCCCACCCTTTACTTGCTTACAGTACCAAGTAATGAAATACAAGTATATGCCACTCATTCATATGACTACACAATACACTCCAGGTTCAAGACTTACCTTGTAAATGCAGCAGTTGCCACAGTTTTAGTTCAGGGCTTACTCTGTTTTATGCAAGCACTACACAGCCAATACATGGGGAGGTAAAGGTTGTGAGAGTTGCCGGCCATCAATGCTACTATATGTGTGTGTGTAGGACGAAGGTTTTAGGCCCTTAGGTGGTGAGTGAGTGTGCTTTGTGCTGTCTCTTAGCCAATGCAAGGGCATATTGAGCATGCCTGTGTATCCTTAAACTCACAGCAGCTAGCGGTTCCCATTCTGACTCTTAAGCTGCTTGTGGCTGTGGTGACCTTGGCACTGGTGGTGGGATGTGTGCTCCTTCCCCTTGCTGATCCTGCTAAGCTGTTTGCTCAGGATGATGTTGTATAGCATGGCACATACAGTAAATATTTCAGTACATGTCCATGGATTGTACTGGACAGCTCTCCCAGATGTATCTAGGCACCGGGACCATGACTTCAGCAGCCCAAGCACATGCTCTTTGACATTTCTTGTTTGACCGGGTTCCTCATTATGGCATTCTTTTCTGGGTGCGCATGCATTTCTGATGGGTGTCATCAGCCACAGTTCTAGTCCATAACTGTGTCCCCCACTAAATGACCCTGTGAGATATCCCCCCAGTGAACATCTGATGCAGT
The DNA here is from genome assembly GCF_019279795.1 of Protopterus annectens. Lineage (NCBI taxonomy): Eukaryota > Metazoa > Chordata > Ceratodontiformes > Protopteridae > Protopterus > Protopterus annectens. Next base: position 530,397,860 of record NC_056748.1, read on the forward strand.
TGAGAGGTGTTCTAGATATGTGAGCTGTGCTAACTGCCAGGGTTGTCAGCACACACATTCAAGATGATCCCCTTGGGGTTACACATGACTTGGCATTTAATAGAGTGAAAGCCCTTTCTATTAATATAGAGTTTTCCCTGTTCCCTGGGTGGTGCCTTAATTTCTCTGTGTGTGCAATCTATGGCACCCAGTAATTCAGGGTAGTGTGTTTCATGGTAGAACTCCTGCATATTTCTGTCCCTCTCCTCAGGAGTACATAGGACATATATGTGGTCACTGGCATGTTGGAGAATAGCATTCAGGAATTGATGGGGGATCCTGGATGCTGATGCCTGTGACACCCCCAATATGCCCACTGTTGATCTCTGAAATGTACCTGTAGCTAAGATTCTGAGTGCTACACATACCTTTGTCTCCACTGGGTTGGGTTGCTCTCAGTTGGCCCCGGCTCTGAGTTGAGTACGACAGAAGTTGCAGAGTTACCTGTAGTGTGCCCTTATCTACCATTTAGTGCTCTACAATTTTCACATTATGTAGGTTGTGGAAGGTTAAATGGGGCCTGAAAACTCTTCTCCTTCTTGGCCTAGGTCGATTGGCAGCAGCAGCAGCATTGGCTTCAGGCTGTTGCACATACACATGAATTAAAGCAGCAACAGCCCCTAACATTCTTTCCATGTACGCTCCTTCCTGTGGTTGTATTCCAAAAGATTTTGGAATTTGCAGGGAAAACAGCACTGTGTCTACACTGTTCCTTTATAGCTTGTTGAATAGCTGCATTGTGTTGGATTGGTTGATTAACATGCAGTTCAGCTGCTTATGCTCAAATTAGCATACCATGGTGTTTACCTTGTTGAAGCAGTGGTGGGTCCCTCTACATGGTGCTTTGTGCTACAGTGTATACGTCACAACATGATGTGCACTTGGTAGAAACAGACCGCATAGGGTTTATTGAATTTGGTTGCATGTCTATTGGTTAACCCCCTGGGTATTAGATCCTGATCTTAGCTATGACAGTTTGATAATGTTGCAAAGAACATGCAGTTCTTTTCTCTGGAATAACAAATGGTTTACTAATCTCTCCAATTCAAGAAACACAGTGCATTTAAATATATAGGGAATGGTTCATGTCACTCATACTTATTTGAATAATTACCTACAGGTCTGATGTTTCCTTCCATGGTTCTTAGTAACTATTCCACTGCAAAGTTATTATTACTATGCAAGTGAAAACATATGGACTAATCTGGAAATCTCAAATTTAATATTTTTGGTAAAGCTCTGCACTTGATCCAGTCTTTTTTCTACCCATTTCCTGATCAGACAATAAAAATTATGAGTTATTTAAACATCTGTTTTCATATTCATCATGAAATATTACTAATACTTACTACTTTAATTTGAAAGTAGTGTTTCAAAGCACTAACTGGTACTCAAACTTTAAAAACAATAAATTGGAGTTAAAGTTAGTTGGTGTTCTGACTAGTGTTGCCAACAGCAAATGCCTCTTGAAATCAGGTCTGGATTTTCTTTTTATTTCTTTGAAAAACTGGGGTCACAATATTCAAAAAAAATTATAATATAACATATAAACAAACTTCAATTACATTTGTTAAACAATATATTTTCAAACATTATAGGACACTGATAAACCAATTTTGTGGAATACAGTGCAGTTTTACATTCTGCAAGAATATATACATTTTTGAGGAATGCATTTAAGTTTTTGAACAGTGTATTTAAATGTGAAAAATAACATATATGTATAGCTGTTCACAATTTTATATGAGTGTAATAAAAAAATAAATAAAATAAAAAAAGGAAAGAAAAATGAGTCCATGGGCAACTCAAGTGAACTAAAACTTTATTAACGTAAAATAAGATGTAACCACTTTTGTTACGTTTCAGAAAGGTTTACAGTGATGCAGAATCCTTATCTCAGAAGGTTTCTATGTCATTATAAGCTTTTCAGATTCAGAGATTGCTCTGCTAATACTGTTTTCCCCTAGAAAGGACTATAGTATAGAGACATGATTGATGGTAAGGCTGCAGTCCAGGGGAGTGGCTGAAGTTAATTAGTCACATGCTCTTTCCCTGAGTTATTTGCAGACATCATGCTTGGCTGTGTAAAATTTTATTCTAGGAGGAAAAAGTGAACGCTGTGTTTTGATGATAGCCACCCATTCATTCCTATGGAAGTACTCACTGTACAGGTAAGTAAAGCAGAGTTGTTGTGGTGGGAGTTGACTGTGTGTGTATCTGTGGGGACATGTTTGTATACATATCTGTAGGGGGCATGAATGAGGCTGAATAGATGTGTGTGTGTGTGTGTGTGTGTGTGTGTGTGTGTGTGTGTGTGTGTGTGTGTGTGTGTGTGTGTGTGTGTGTGTGTGTGTGTAGTGGAATGTTCATTCAAGTGTGTGGATGGGTGTTTCCATGAGTGTATGAAAGTGTGGGGAGCTTGTTTGTGGATGAGTGCATTTATGAACCATTTTTTTTTTTGCATGTGTGTATGGGGGTCAGTATGCATGTGTGTTTGCATGTAGGGGGTGCATTTGCTAATATGATGCTTGAGCTTACACACTCATGCACACTAAAACAATTCTTTTCTGTATAGGCAGTCTTTTAAACATGCAGACTTCATAACTGTCCTACTGATCTCGTAGGGAGTGGTCTACCATAATCAGGACTGTTTGTGGCGGGATGACCACTAACGAGTAAGGTCACTTTACTTGTAGAACAGTCATTGCCCTTTAACTTGTCAGAAGAAAAGCTTTCAGTAATTAACAGTGTTTTATTAAGAAATGTCTCACATTTTTTTACTTTTCATAGGACGCCTGATGTGTTGAAGAATATGGCTCATGGCTTAACAAGGAGTAACATTTGTTTACCTCTCAGTTTTTACTAAAACAGATGTTTATTTCTGAAGGCTTATTTCCTTCTCTTTCTCTTCAGACATCATGATATTCATTTCTTCTTCTTTTTTTTTTTGCTAAACATCCTGTGAGTTTTTTTTTTTTTTATTTTGTACTCATAAAGCAATTCTTTAGGTTTATCCAGTGTCAGAATTAATTTTTAAATTAATATTTAAACAGTAAGCTGATTAGTGTGACACCAGTAATTTGCATGAGTGGATCTTCTTCTGTAATGATGTCTAAAAATTCAGCTGTACTGTTTTGGATTTCATTTTATATATGGGTAATCAGCTGTACTTCGTTAGTGCTAAATAAAAGACACCTACTGCTTACTGCATAGTACTAAATGGTAAAAGTGACTAATATAGTAGCTTCTAGATCCAATCTGCTAGTATTTGAGCTCCTGACTATGAGGTTGTCAGAACTATCTGCAAGTTCAAGGTCTCATATGTACTGTGGCAAACAAATATTATGTCAGCATGCCTCTCAACTGTCCAGATTTTTACAGAATATCCAGATTTTTGCCTCAAAATTTCAGTCCATTCCTCATAAAATTGTTGGTTTTCTGGTAAATTACTGGGATGAGCTGAGGAATAAAATTAGTAAATAAGGTCATGCATTTGATTTTCAGATTCCTATCATTTAGAAAATGCATTTTAATACAAACCCTTTTCTTTTAGCAACTTTCTAAGTTTATAACAGCGATATTTAAAATCTGTCCATATTTTTTGGCCTTTGTGCCCCCATTATGCCAGGCTGTGTCCAGATTTAATGGGCTAAGCAGTTGAGAGGTATATATGTCAATAGGCCTTAATCTTTCTTCTACAACCCAATATTTATCTGTAGATCTTTTTATGCCAGCTGTAGTATAGCCTTTATATCCTGTATCAGGGATAATGATTCTCATTTCTTGGGTTTCTTCCAAAAAGTTTAAGTGATGCTAGCTGCTACATGTACTTATTTTTAGCCATTCTTTATTCTTTGCTTTCCTTTTGTTGATGATGTAAGCGATATGGTTAGTCTTAACAATACAACCTACTACATTACCGGCATTTAGAAGTAACTGAATCTGTTAAGAGAAAACTCTGGCTGGGCTATTACTTCACCTTAGGTTCATAGGTTCATAGGTAAGTACTGGGCTATCTGCCCAAGGGCATTTATAAGCCTAGCCAGAATGTGTTGGCTTTTGCCACCCCCTTAGATTAGATCCCTGTGCCTCTGTCCAACAGAGCCATTAGTTCCCTGTGCCACTGTCCAGCAGAGCCACTGCAGTGATCCCCAGGTTAAATTTTCTGTTTCCCATCCCCCCATCAAGGATTCTCCTGAAGAGTGTTAGTGAGGAGCTCTGCCCGATGTATATTGGAATCCTGTTCCAAAGCATGGGGAGTCTCTGGGCCAGGAATCTATCCCTCCAGCATGTCCTATTTATCGTTGTGGTGAGGTTTATATCTCTAGATCATGTGGCTCTCCGGGATTTGTTTTTTTTTTTTTTAGGTGGAGCATGTCCATCAATTCTGGGTTGGACATGGCCTTGTATGTCAGGCAGAGATCACCTCTGAGTAAGTGGTATGCAACGAGTACAGCTGGAGTTTCTTGAGTCGGGCTGCATAGGGCATCTGTTTGAGGCCAGTAATCCTCTTGGTGAGGTACTTTTGTGGTCTTTCCAGCTGTTGCAATTGTCTTGTAAGGTACATCCCAAATGGGGTGTTGTATTCTATGATGGGTCTAATGAGTGATGAGTAGAGAGGCACAATGACCTCTTTTGTTCTAGATGCGAACCCTTTTGTGATTAGGTGGGCCACATAGAAGGATTTTCTAACCATCTTGGCAATATGATTATCAAAGGAGAGATTACTATCTACTTGAGCCCCCAGATCCTTTATTACATTTTCTGTATTTAGGGGACTACCACCTATGTGGTAGTTTGTGGGTACTTTGTTTTTTCCAAAGGGGATGCCTATGCACTTTTTGGCATTTAGATTGAGGCCATGATTTTGACACCAGGTATCCGTCTCAGGGAGACCCATCTGGAGGGTGCCTGTATCAGCCGGAGAATCAATTATGGCCCCTAGTTTGCAGTCGTCTGTGAACTTGGTCAGCCATAGTCCTCCTATGCTTGCCTGTACCTCTGAGAAGTATATACCGAACAGGAGGGGTCCTAGGACTGAGCCCTGGGGGATGCCACTTGTAACCGGTTTTGAGTCAGAAGTAGAGCCTACAACTCTCACCATGTGGGTTCTATCCATGAGCCAGTTGGCAACCTATCTCGTGATGTAGGGGTTTATGTTCAAGCTGGTGGTGGGTTTATGTTCAAGCTGGCACCTTACTTATTTAATCTCAGAAAACTTGCTACCGCAACAGAAACACTTATAGGTTCATAGATTAGTACTAAGCTAACTGCCCTTGCGAGCCATTTTAAGCCTAGCCAATTATCCCTTGTGAGACTCAAATCCTGTACCTTGTGTTTGTAAGGCAAACACCTTAACCATTAGGAAAACAGTTATTGAAACTTCTGAAAATATTAAAACAAATTATTTGCACCTTCCTAGACATTTCTAGTATTCCTGAAAAATATGCTGCATTATTGTTTTGTTTAAAAATGTAAATAAAATTTATATGCCTACACCGTAAGTGACTACCTATGAATGCTGAACACTGTAAAGTATTTTGTGCTTTGTTTAAGACTCAATTGCCTTTTCTTTTAAAAGTGACTCTTTATTTTGTTATCTTCAATTCACTAATTTTAAGTGTATTTTATCACAACCAGAACAAAAACAATTTTATATTAATTTTAAATTAACTTCTAACTGGTCATGGTTCCTTACTGCTTTCCTCTGTGGGCAATGAACACATTGTTACAATGTGAAGTTGCACTTAAGCAGCTGAATTTTTGTTTAATGTTTCCTTTTATTAAAGATAAGCATAGGTTCATAGGTTCATAGGTTGATACTAGGCTATCTGCCCTAGGGCATTTATAAGCCTAGCCAGAGTGTGTTTGGCTTTCGCCACCCTTTTAGATTAGTTGACTGTGCCTCTGTATAGTAGGCCACAGAAGGTAGCCCTTTTAAGGTTAGTTTACTGTACCTCTGTCAAGCAGGGACACAGAAGAGATCCCAGGGGTAAACTTACGATCTCCCATCAACTCGTCAAGATTTCTCCTGAAGAGGGTCAGTGAGGGGCTCTGCCTAACATGGATTGGGATTTTGTTCCAGAGTGAGGGGAGCCTCTGGGATATGAATCTGTCCCGACAGCATGTCCTATTTATTTCTGTGCTGAGGTTCAAGTCCCTGGAGCATGTAGCTCTAAGGGATTTGGATTTCCTGAGGTGAAGCATGTCCATTAATTCTGGGTTGGACATGGCTTTATACGTCAGACACTGAATTCTTAAAGTGTCTTTTTTTTTTTTTTTTAGTTTTTTTAAGTGTTCTTATTTTATTTTGCATGTGTTGCAATAGCAGTATTATTTACCACTATGACAACTATTATGTGTATTTTATTTGATGAAATTATTTATTTTCTGGTTGAAACAGTCAGGGCAGAACTTTTGTTGGTATACTGAAACTTAATTTTCTGTGAAACTTCACCCCAGCATGATGTCATGTTAGGTTAACAGTGCTAGAGCAGAACTGGAAATATTGAAGCACGGCAGACTTTTTTTTCAGAGATTTGCTCTTACTTTTTTCTGAGCTTTAACTATTACAGTACAAAAACAAAGTAAATGCATTTACTTGCAGTTTTTCAGTCGACTAAATATAGCATGGGGTGTTTTATAATTTTACATAGGATTAGTTTTCAAAGGGTTACTGTTAAATTTGTGCAGTAGGTCATGTATGTGTCTTGTACTGCTGGAAGCCTTGTGCTTGTTGCAGTTCATTTTTAAAAATGGCATGAATGTTGTGTTTTGCCTCAGGAATTCTGTATTGTCTTCAGGCATCTGTGTTAGTTGTGCTATGCATACCTCTTAACTTTCCAAAATATTGTAGCATGTCCCTGACTGGGTTTTGTACACACACACACACACACACACACACACACACACACACACACACACACACACACACACACACACACACACACACACACACACACACACACACACACACGGGACATTAACACAATACTGTTGCATACACCTGTGTGCATATCACAAACTATCTCCATGATCTACTCCCAGTTCTATTACCCTTCCACCCTCTAATCACCCTAGAAATAGTTTTAGGAATAAGAATTTGTTTCCACGTAAACAGTCCTACATACCTGCCATACAGTTTTGTACCATATTTTATTCAGATTTTAAAAAGTTCACATTACAGGGAGAACTAAAACAATAAACCAAATTCTCTTCTGCATAAGAGCAAGTGTGTGTGTGTGTGTGTGTGTGTGTGTGTGTGTGTGTGTGTGTGTGTGTGTGTGTGTGTGTGTGTGTGTGTGCGTGTGTGTGTGTGTGTGTGTGTGTGTGTGTGTGCATGTATGTGCATGTGCATGTGGTGCATTGGTGCATATACGTGTGTGAGTGAGTTTGTGTGTGTGTGTGTGTGTGTGTGTGTGTGTGTGTATGCGCTTGTGCATGTGGTGCATTGCTGATTATGTATGTGTGTGTGTGTGTGTGTGTGTGTGTGTGTGTGTGTGTTTGTGCGTGTGTTTGTGCGCGTGTGTGTGTCTCTGTCTGTGTCTGTGTGTATGAGATGTGTATATCATTACAGTGCTCATCATACTTCTCAGCTGTTGAGATTTTTACAGAATGTCCACATTTCTGCCTCACATTTTTGGACTGTTACTCATACAATTTGTGGTTTTATGGCAAATGAATGAGGATTGAACTCACTAAATAATGATAACTTTAAGTTTCAGACTTGATATCCTTCAGAAAATACATACTAATGAAAACACTGTTATCCAATGAACTTTATAAGTTTATAAGAATAGTAGAGGAAATTTAATAAATCCTATATGGCCTTTTTTACCGTGTAGGCATAGTGCTGCACTGTTTACATAAAAGTAACCAGGTTTTAGATTCAGTAAGCACTGCTGGGTGGTGCTCATGCACGTACCAACGTGGGAAGTTCTGAGGCATGCAAATCACATCATAAACAGGTGAATCCCATGCAAATGAGGCAGGTAGACTGATCCAGCAAGTAGATAGGCAGCTCTGCAGACTCTGTTTCAGTGTCTGTAGTGTACACAGAAAAATTCCGTGTATAGGAATGTAGACAGACAAAAGAGTCTGTAAAAATGTAGATAGATGGACAGAAATGGCATACCACATACAGATATGAGTGAAACTATTCTCCATGTGTCTGAAAAATTAATAAGTTAAATAAATTTTTTGAATAATCTGGGTATGTTTGGATGGTGCATCGCAGTGTGCAAACATGCTTTATAAAAAATTTTTTTAAAAAAATTGGAAAAAAAAAATTAATATTATGTGACAGAAATTTATTACAGGACCCTATGTGGAGTATGTACAATGGTGCATTGGTGCTGTTCCTGATGTGGTAGGACTATGAAGCGTGTAGTTTCTAGACTGTGAGCATAGATCCCTATGCAAATGAGGTAGAGTTACTGAATATTATAAAGGGGTAATAGTGTCCGCATATCCCCTCCTTGTTGGCAGACAACTATGTTGGTGTTTACAGAGAAGGTAGCTAACATCAGGGAAGGGTGTGTCCAATAACTTTGAAGCTTATTTCAGCTTAGCTCTGCCTGTTTGTTTGACGTGCTGCCATGCTGAGCCTGTCCTTTCAGGGAGGTGTGTGCACTAACTTCTAAGCTTTGTTTAGCTAAGGGGCATGTGTTTCCATGTGCATGCTAGGTGCACCGCCATGCTGAGCATGGAAGTCTGAGGGTGTGTGTACATTAAGTGCTAAGCTTTGTTTACCTACGAGGAGAGCATTTGCGTGGTGCACCACAGTGCTGAGTGTATCTAAAAGCCAATGACATACTAATTAGTTTTGACCCCTGATAAACTTAAACTAGGACTATTAAATGATGTTAATCATATACAGGGCAGGTGGAATGCATCATAGTCAGCCAATCACACAGGCTGCATCTGCAGTAGAGCACAATAAAGTATGCATACACCCTACAATCTGAGTTTTCTACAGTACTCTACACCATTGGAGTACAGACTTGTGAATTTTAACTGAGATAATGCTAGGGGCTGCTGCAGGTCTGCTACATCTGCATGTGCTACATGCTGAAGTCAGTGCTGCTGCTACTGCTGATAATAGGCCTAGACTGAGAAGGAGAAAAATTTTCAGGCCCAGGGTAACCTTCCAGGATCTACATGAGCTGGAGATTTTAGAGTGCTACAGGGTGGACAGGGACATACTACAAGAACTCACTGAGTTTTGCTGCCCTCACTTCAGACCCAGAGCAAATAGAGGGGAACACATCTCAGTGGAAACAAAAGTATGTGTAGCCCTTAGGATACTAGCTACAGGTACTTTCCAAAGACCAACTGGGGACATAATGGGGGGGGTCTCACAGGCATCAGCTGCCATGCTACCACATGCCAGTGAGCACATTTCTTTTCCCCTCACCCCTGTGGCAAGAGCCAGCAATATGCAACAATTCTACCATGTAGCACACTACCCTCAGGTACTGTGTTCCATAGATTGCACTCATGTACACATCAAGGCATCACCCGGTGAGGAGAGTAGAATCTACATCAACCTCAAGGGGTACCACTCTATCAACTGCCAGGTTGTGTGCAATGCCCAGGAGAATATCATGAATGTGTGTGCTGGTAGCCCTGGCAGTTATCATGACTCCCATATCTGGCACGCATCACAGTTGTACCATATGTTTGCTAGGGGAGACATCCCACATGGCCATTTACTGGGGGACGCTGGCTATGCATTAGAACCATAAGTGATGGCACCCATCAGAAATGCACACCCACCCATGGAAGAATGCCATAAAGAGGCACATGCTCAAACTAGGAACATCATAAAGCATGTGTCTGGGTTTTTGTAGTCCAATGATTCAACATATCTGGAGGAGCCCTGGAGTATACTCCAGCCACGTGTGCACAGATATTCACAGTATGTGCCATGCTACACAATATTGATCCTGTGGAAACAGCTGCAGTAGGATCAGCAAAGGGAAATGATACACAGCCTGCCACCAGTGCCTAGGTAGCCATACTCACAGGAGGACTCGGAAGAGAAACCCCTGATGATGTCCCTGTAGGCAGACGTAGGCATACCCAGTATTTCCTGGCTTTGGCTAAGAGACAATGCATAGCACATTCACTGACAACTTAGGGCCCTAGGGACGGACGCCTTACTCCTATTCACATACATATATTACAATTGTTAATGCCAGGCAACCCACACAACCTGTACCTATTCATGCATTGGCTGTGTACTGCTTGCATCACACAGAGGCAGCCCTGAACTACAGTTTTGTCAACTACTGCATTTGCAAAGTAAGTCTCTAACCTACACACTACATGGAAAGATTACTATAATATGGCATCATATGTATGGATCTGCTGCATTTATGCAAGGAAATATAGTGGGTTATGTGGACAGAAGTAACATCCACATGGGACTACAGATACCCAGCCCAATAGTATGTGTTCCCTAATAATTACTAGGCCTCATGATTGGACTATTCACTACATCAGTCAAGGGAGATGTGAAACAGTGGGGTCACATGATATTTGGACTATTGTCTATCCCACCAGATCATGTGCTGTTGTTCCACCATCCCCAAACACAGCAGTTTTCCCATATAACTGATTTAACAGTAAGTCAGCAATGGCATATCAACAGACCAGGCAATCTTAGGGCTGTAACATAGAACCTGATCACACATTGTATATCTTACATAATGCAGGAATAACAATGTACATATTTATGCTGTTGATTGTGTGATAAATGACTCATCTCTGTCTTGCAGCCTGCGTGGCTGAGTGGACTAGAGAAGTTAGCATGGGTGATGGTGCTGGTGGTTCTAATCTGGAAATATTCACATCTTTTGCATGTGAGGTATTCTTATGTTGGTGTTTTCACAGACATGAGACTGTCAGTCTCTCTGTGGTGTAAGATGAGTGAAGTGCAGTACTGCAGAAACAGGGGCAGATGTTAATGTCTGTAACACACAAAATTCCGGACTGGAGTACAGATAGGTGTGGCCTGGAGTCACTTTATAAGTACTGACAGTCCCACTGGGCATGCCCATATACTTAGTTAAAATGAGCTGAGTTCTGTTGCCCTTTCATCAAAATGACCTGTTCTGTATAAATATGTCTATTCATACAGACATATATGTATACATATCCATCTGTCACTATCTGTCTCTCACATACATAGCATCTCTATCACTACATAGTGTCAAATAGATATATACAATATAAATAGTTATATATATTAAAATGATACATAGACTCTCCCCATATATCTACATAACACATACATATATCATGCACACACAGTTGCATTTATATATGCATCCCTGTTATGTAAAAATATGTATGTGGATGTCTGCATTGTCCTCCTTACCCTAGTAATGGTGAGTAAATCTGCACTATCACACATCTATACAGTTGCTCAAAGGATCTAAACTAAGGGTGCAACAGTACATAATCCACTTAACAACAGACCCCTGTGCCTACTGGATGTCACCACGTAGACAGATACAAGTGAGTAGGTGGTGTAATGTATAATGTTGTCAACGCATATATAGACAGGGCACATTATTCCCACCCACAGGTTAGCCTATTTAATTGCAAGCAGCCACATTAGCAATACTGGTACCTGTACACACATAGCTAGGATAATAACAGTTATCACACTGCTAGGATACTAGATGCAGATAACAGTATGAAGCAATATCACTCTGCAGGCCACACATGCTGTTCATCACAAGCCTAGTTTGTGTAATGCACAAGTACTGTGCCTATAATCACATATATAACAGACTTAAGCCATGGCACATGCAATAAGCACTGTGATCTATAATGTATAAGACTAAATAGGTGGGGGTTCTAATCTCACTCCAGGCCAATTGGTGTGTGTGTGTGTGTGTGTGTGTGTGTGTGTGTGTGTGTGTGTGTGTGTGTGTGTGTGTGTGTGTGTGTGTGTGTGTGTGTGTGTGTGTACATCCCCCTGCAAAATAATGGACATGCCTTCATGGACTATCCACCTGCAATGGTTATGCACTTGTAACTTGCTGCTGACTTCCAAACTGCCCTTTTCTACAAGGCCTGATGATGTCATCCACCTTAAGACTACCAGCCAACAATATAGTATCAGAATTAAGCCCTGGCATGTGTGATAAGTACTGTGATCAATAGTGTATAAGACTAGATAAGTAGTGTTTCTAATCTCACTCCAGCCCACGTGGTGTGTGTGTGTGTGTGTGTGTGTGTGTGTGTGTGTGTGTGTGTGTGTGTGTGTGTGTGTGTGTGTGTGTGTGTGTGTGTGCATTCATATGGCATAATTATAACCTTGGTAACATATACATAGGTAGGGTTTTTGTAGTGTTTTATTTGTAGCAGGTGATGTAGCCCCCAAAACAACTGACCACAACAAATCCTGCTTATATCATCAAGCATAATATGTCCTAAACTGATAGTACTAGCAGATATGAGGTGTGTTGCATGTAACGTGCTGTGATCTGTAGTGTGTACCATTACATAGGTAAGTATTCGCATCTACATACAGTCAACTTGCACTACATGTGTGCCTTGGCATGTCCTGTATGCTGTGATTGGAACTGGTGCAAGCCTCAATGTAGCCAAGTTTCTGTGTGAGCCTGTTCGAGCATTTTTATATCATGTGATGGAACCACAGGATGTTTGAACTTAACTAGCATAATGGCCATATAGCTCTCACAATCATAGACATCTTCATACCTGTAGTTACAGAATCAGCACATTTTGCCCCAGTCCAAGAGGGACACAGGCAGATGCCTTGTGTTGAGATGACAGTCACCCAGCCAGTCATACAGATGGCATGTGCTGAGTGCACTGGGGTGCTCTGTGTACCATTAGGCATGGTTCTGTTCCAAGGGTGTGCTTAAGTCTGCTAGGCAAATCTCTACCACAAGTAAGTAGTACTAATGTCACATACTAGGTTAATGACCTTATGTTGAGTCATCCATCTACTATGCTTCCTACAGGTAGGCAGCATATGCAATCAAGTAGGATCACATATTGTCCTGTATGCAAGGCACAGATCACCTCTGAGTAATCTATATGCCACAGGTGACAATGACACTCATTGCAGACAATCTCCACTGAATACATACTGAAAACGTGAAGTGTCCTGGTGAAGGACCATACTGTTGTGTGCAATTGCCAGTCCTGCTTGGAAAGATACGTCAACCAATGGTCATTTCACTAAGATATTGGCATGCTGAGAAAAGAGTACGAGGAGGCTATGAGTATGTCACTTACTGGAGACTGTGGCCTCAGCTATGCCATATGATTCCTGCCATACCAGTGTAGAGACACGGTGATCTGTGGCACATTATGTGTTAACCTGTGTGGCCAGGTCTGTGTGCCCAGTTCTTTCACCCCTGAATATGTACATCACATGTTGAGAATGATGTGTTACTTACCAGGTACATAGGTCTACCTGATGGAAATGTTACTACATATATATTTGCTTGGAGTTTATGGCCATTAGTATGTCATCAGGCATGTTTTTGATAAACCATATTAAAGGCTAATGCCATACCACAGAGACTCTATGTGGGCTCACAACTTGCAGGCATCAGCCAACATTGTTAGCCACAGATATTCATTCAGTAGTCACATGTATTGTAGTTACATAGATTCCAGGCAGTAGAGGACCCAGAACTGCACCCTGTTGAGCACTGCTGCTTACAGATCAGCTAGTGGAGGCAGATGTCCCTATGTTGCATATGTGTGCCATCAATGGGCCACTTACTGACTCCTACAATGATAGTATCATGGATGTCTAAGTGGGAGCTTTGTAAATGTTGCCTCAGTGGGGATATAGTCAGATGGCTTGGCTCAGTCTGGAGATTGTACGCTCTGATGTAACCTCACCCAGGTCCTTGGTGACTGCCTTGGAAATGTCCACCATGTATAACAGTCATGCTCCTCATGTCAGACATCCAAGTTGTGTACAGTCAACTGTGTGTAGATCACATATATGTGTGCTGATCAGCTCCATGATGATTGCCCCTACGGGCATACAGATATGGATACTTAGACAAAGAGATGTATAGTTATTTTGGTCAGTGGATGCACCACCTCTTTGCAAGGGTAAAGCAGTTGCCATTGTCCACTCAGCTGGTGTACAGCCAAAGGTGTCACTATGATTGCAAGGGTTTCCCAAAGGTATTAGGAATCCTTGTCAGATCACATGTGGGATGCAGCCTGGAATGTTAACATGTGCAATTGATGCTGTGCATCTTTCATTGAGAGTTATGAGGTGCTCTCTAAATATGGAAGTTATGGGACTGGTTGTAGGAATGTCATGTGTCACATGTGGTGGTGACAAGGGGGTGTAGTTGACACAGACATTGTGGGAGTACAGGTTAGGTATGAGTACAAATCCATAATGTGTGTCATCATGATATCTGGGGTCAGCGACAATCTGGGCCTTTCCTTTGAGGTTGCACATATAACTATACTGTGCATTGTTGTTCTGCTTTGTGTGGGTGGCTAATTTTGTCACTTACCATGTCTACACAACATCACAAGAGCACTATGTGCTTATTTTAGCTGAGAAACTTGTGCCTCCATGTTGGGGGGGGTGCCCTTACCCCAACTGTCACACAGCAATGTCTACCTGTTATTGCACAATCTGCTAATGGCAGCTGTCCACCATTCGGGTTTGCTGAGCCATGATAAGCCTGTGTCCCTCCTGTCCCATACAGCTGAGTTCATGCATTTGATTTGTAATGCTGCTGACATAATGCATGGGTGTAGAACTCTGCTTACCTGCCTGTCCCATCTGAATGGGGAGGTGCAGTCTCACTATGTCAGCCATCAAACAGGAGGTAATAAATGGCTTTCTTGTATTATCTGCAAGGGGGGTTACATGCTGGTAGTTCTAATGAGACTGATCTGTGGCCAGATCCCACCAGGGAGGATCTCACATTGGGGGGGGGCTGTACTGGTCACCCCTATTGGTAAATACATGATGCAATATGCTGGTCCCCCATGAAGGGATGTCATGGCAATGCTACAGGGCATTGTAGGTAAGGATCTGGACCATCCTTTGGGCAAGTGAGCCACAGCATGACTAAACAACACAGTGTGTGCATATTACACTTCCCTAACATGTTTGTCTGTGCTCTGTACAGACACCTTGCACAACTCTCTTCTTGCAACATGCTGGAAATAACTGCAATTATTTATTTTTATTTATTTTACATTTGTTGACCGGGCTAGTCTGGCTGGATACATGTCCATTTTCAGCAGAGGCCCGAGGAGAAAAGCTCCACTATATACTAGTAACTTACAATAAACAAAAAATATACAAAACATATAAGCAAATAAAGGAACATTATCATGTAGTATAGTAACAATGCAGAGGCAGTTTAACAAGAACTAAACAATAGTGACAGCAATACTTAATTGCACAGAGGAGAGCTAGTATGTAGTGCCAAGCAGTATCCCCAGATCTCTGAGTCATGTCACCTGAAATGCCATGATAGCAGTTAGCATGTATATAAGCACTAACACTGTCATAAAACTACTGACAGTGGACCAAACACTGTTAATTTTGCTCAAGGCCCAATCATGCCTACTGACTGTAACTGGCAGAGCCCACTGAATGTTACAGTATGCAATGGATGTCGGACATAAGTCTCACTCCACCAGCCATGGCCTGACAAGGTGTATGACAATATTAGGCCAGCAGGCAATGCTGGAAACTGTGAACATCATGTACATAGTGTTATTTCAGCAGGTGGATATGCAAGTGTCTGACAGTCATACTTTGGGAACATAGCATTGAGAGACATATGCTGCAATGATGCCAGTCACCAGTGGAGTTCACCATCCTCCATTATTGGCATACCCCTTCTATCTATTCCCTCTCTACAGTCACAGCCACTGTCAGTGACCTCTGACTGAGTACATTAGCAGGTGATTGCATATCAGGAGCTGTCACAGAATCTAACACAGAACCAACAGTTATCCAGGATGGCCTAAGACACAGTCAGTTGTTGTCTGAGCCACTGACAAAGACTAAATGCCAGTGACTGCACAATACTATCCTGTGGGAAATCATTCACCCCTGAAAAATATTGTAGTGTCTGCACACTGCACACAGTTGAGCCATTACACATGGAGCTATGGACACAGAGAGTAATATAGCCTTTGACTTTCACTGGTGATAAAGATGAGTAGATGCATTCACTGTTGTACAACCTATACAAATAGGTTTGGAATGTAAATTCCAGACTGTCACTGCTGTACTGAATGTCACAGACATCACACCTATCATTGTGTGCAATGGCACCCTTGCCATGTCACTACACAGCCATATCATACAACTGTAGCAGCCACACAGGTTCCATGGTACACCAATACACAGTGCAGATAACATGTCCTATGGAATCCATGTTATGACCATACATGTGTAGTTTTTCTCCTAAATGCTTTGGAGGAGATGTATATGGCTCCATGCAGGGAAGTGTCAGATCACACTGTGTACCTCTCCTGTATCCATGACAGGACTAACACATGTCTCACCTGTTCTACACACCCACAACATCACTGTGCTATACATAATATATGCTAGAGAGACAGGTATGTAACACAGACAGTACACTCTACATGAAGCAGGCCCCCCATGCATGTAAAGCACACATCTGCTGTGACACACATCATGTGCAAGTAACACAATGGGATGCAGAACACAACAATCATTACTGGTGGTGGGCAACTGTCTGTACAGGACACAGGATATTTGTAGATGGGTCATCTCCATCACCACAACCTGTAGATGTGTTAGTTACCAAAACCCTGGTGACACTTACCAAGGGTAGCAGACCTTTTCACAGATTAAGTATGCATGAGTATTCTGAATGCCATCCTTGTCCTTGTTAGCCTGTTATACACCTATGAACCTATAGATCCATGCACTTATAGTACTGCACCTTGCTGAAGACATATTTCTGCTGTGCTGACATGACATCCTGTGCTGCTTTATTGCTGCTGTGTATCCATAGGTTATCCCAACAGACTCCTGGAACAGAAACAGAAACAGGTCCATGACATGCCTGTCATTGTGTAACTAAGCAGCCATTACAACATCATACAAGGTAAGGTACTCAAAAGTATGTAGCATACTCATGACAAATGCCAGCATACACTATCTGTCTGTAACCACTACAAGTGTCATGGCAAAACAACATTGCATTACACAAGTACATGTTAAGTAATATAGTCACTCTGTGCATCAGACACATAGCTTAATTTCCCTACATCGATGGCTAAGATGACAGGGATGTGGCACAAGTATCATCACTTGCACAGGGTGTTGTGTGGAGGTGAGTCCTAGGCTGATCCAAATGGTTGACAACTTGTGTCGTGCCTGAATCAGGAAGAGAAGCAGGTAAGATGGACCATGGGAAGGTGTTGTGTGTGTCTTTAGGTGACTTGCATTTGACAGTGGTGTGTGGGTGTATGGGTGTGCACAGTCAAGCTCAGTGCTAGCCCTATATGTGTGTATGTTGGACTGCTTTGGACCATACATGGTAGAGATGACAGTTCACCATCTCCGGGCATGAACCCAGGAACTGTCTCTGCCAGGAGTTGGACTGGGACCTCCATGCCCAAGGGCAGAATCAGTGCTAGACCTGACATTGACTGTCTGCTGGAACCATGTCCCCCATGGGAACACCCAGGACCATGAGCCCATGGCCTGCCCCATCATGGTGTGGATAGCACACTCCTCTTTGCAGTGCTGGATGTGCTGCCACTACAGGAGCATGATTGTGCATGGTTACATGGGCTTTCAGCAGATGGGATTGCTCACCTATGTCCATGAGTTTGACGCTCAACTCCAAACAGACGTTCCAGCACAGACAATGTGCAGTCCAAGACAGACACTGTCTCAGCCCACCTTCTGTCCACTGCATCAGTGAACCAATCCAGTTTGTCCCCCATGCGGGTGAGGCAGTCATGGATGTCAGACTTAACTGCATCCATAAACCTAAGCATATATCTGGTGGTCCTTCAGAACAAGCCTGTGCCTCTATGATGGCCTAAAACATGCTCTGAGTGACCCATGATGTGACACATGCAACAGGTGGTGGATGGACACCAGGCCTACTACAAGCACCCCTGTCAATCCACCTGTGTGGGACCTCACCAGCTTTCTGGCTATGGCCAGTGTCTACAATCATTGGAGCCATAGTTGCCACACTTTCTT
This sequence comes from Protopterus annectens, assembly GCF_019279795.1. NCBI lineage: Eukaryota > Metazoa > Chordata > Ceratodontiformes > Protopteridae > Protopterus > Protopterus annectens. The sequence goes on from NC_056748.1 coordinate 530,416,143, forward strand.
GTTCAATGTCCCCACCCTCTGACTGTCCAATATCTTTGGCCTCTGGTGACTGGGTATGTGTGGGCATACAGATTGTGTGCAGTGACAATGAGGGCAGAAGAGAGATGTCAACCTCTGGGACAGATTCAGCCCCTGAAACCTCCATCTGTGCCTCACTGTGGCCACCATCATCATCAGAGTCTGAGGAGACACTGACATCAGGTTGTGTATGGGACAGACATCAACCCCCCCATGTTGGTCACCTGTGATAACAAAGAATAAAGCAGTACATTAATACCTGCACTATTATGTTCTGCAGTACTATGTTGTGATGTATATATATATATATATATATATATATATATATATATATATATATATATATATATATATATATATATATATATATATACACACACACACACACACACACACACACACACACACACACACATAATATATATATATATATATATATATATATATATATATATATATATATATATATATATATATAAGGCTTTATAAAGTGTCATCATTATGACAGACCTGTTGAAAACCCAACCTCATATAGTAGGACATGAGGACAATATTATTCCCACTAACAGCTGTAGTTACTTGAAAATAACATCTCATTACACTGCAATCTCATCAGCAACAGTGAGTCCACTGTTGACATTTGTGTAGACTCTGCACAGTTGACACATATGACACTTGTATTATACTGACAATACCATCACACGTATCAGTGTGGTCACACCTACAATGCATAGGCATGACTGTCACATATGTACAGTCAGAAAATATGTGTGCAGTTGGCAACCATGCCAACTGTACAGCAATGCAGGCAGAAAGCCTGGGATAGCAGTCTAGGGATTACACTGCTGTAAACCTACATCTATAACAAAACAGTGTCACACTTACCAGGAGCAGAACCACAGGCTTGGCCAATACCTGATGGACCTGTGAAACGTTGATGGAGAGGTAATATCAGCACCACCACATGCTGCAGTACAACAAGGTAATACTTCCTTAAATCTCAAACCTACAGTTGCTACTGTGTTAATTGTTGTATTGGTCACTTTCTGAGTATGAGAGTAAAACTGAGGTTAAACCCTCCTCCCAAAGAACAAAGACCTGACACCCATGTAAAAGTATGTACACCCTGACACACTGAATGCTGCAGTACTACAATGCTGATCAAACTAAGCTTACCTCTTTGCTCCTCTGCTGTGCAAACTGTGGCACCCACATCCATGATGTATGGTGTGATGAATGCCTGGGAGCTGTCGTGTGTGCCTAAGTTCACCAGGAATTCCTCTGTGGTCAAGAGTGGTTATTCCACTGCAGGCCCTCCACCATTGACGCCATGATCCCTGGCTACATCTGCTGCTCTTCTTCATGCAGCATTGATCATATCCATTGCACAGTATCAAACCTGTGCATATGTCCTGCCCTGATGACCTGTGACATTCACGTCATGGACAAGTTCAGTCCACAATGCAACCTGCTGTTCCCTGTTTTGCCTCCCCCTGGACAGTAGGATGTCATGATGTTGTCACAGTCCTTCCAATGCAATTTTATTCTATGCATCCGAGAAAGGTACATGGCATCTAGGGTACATGATTCCTGAAAGACAACAAAATGGGAACACATTACAGGATCACACATGTGGAAGTACACAATGTAGAGATACAGCAAGGACATATTGGCTGGCACTATCCACTGCTTGCTTACACATGTCATACTCCACAGTGTGCAAACATAATAAGTGTGTGGATACAATTGACATAGTAACAATAGTCAGCTATTCCTGTGTGTGCCACGACAGATACTACTGTATGATCATACACCCAACCCTGGAGTCTACTGTAGTGTGTCTCCTACGAGCAACCCCCCCCCCCCAGTAATATGTCAAAGGAATAGCGCGTAACAAATTATTACAACCACAATAAAGGGACAGTCCAATGGAACCAGTGTGCCACAATGACAAAAAGCGTTGCACCCTTGATGTATATCCTCTGTAGGTGTAAGAATGCAAGAGCTCAATGACATGTCATTATCACAGGTCTAAGAAAGGCTTAATGCTGTAATCCCTATTCCCCATAAGCATATTCACACATCTGCATCCAGTTGTACACAAAAAGGGTTACATACCTGATGGAGTGCAGTAATCCTCCATTGATATGTGGTAATAGTGAAGTTTTCACAAACAGATGTTCTGTGTGAGGAAAGTCTCTTACAGAATGGTTCCCCATAGCCAGCTGCTTGCCTTTTTAACATGCTTCTCAACAGCAGGTGATTGCCTCTTAACCAGTCTGTGGGCCTGAAATGCTAATTGCAGCCAACACAGATGATTTGCACTATCATCAGCCAATGTCATGCAACCACTGTACAATATATGAGGCCTTCATGTAGATTAGGGACCCTTTCTGATATGGTGTACTGGACATTATGGGGGTGAGGAGACTACACCATCACAGAGTGTAGATCTATAGCAGAAATGTTTACATATAGATGTGTGTGCTACAGGCTACAGCTGCTGCTGTAGGTAATAGACATAGGCAGAGAGTGTAAATACTTTGGAAGACACCAAGCTATAGGAGTAACTGTGGGAGCTGTGTCAGTCTTGTTATAGAGGCAGAGCCAGAGTGAGTGCACCTTTTCCACTCTAAATAAGGCATACATTTAAGGTAAGTATGTTAGCAATGATATGAGTAACACATTACTAGGCAACATGTTTGGTTTGTCCTTGAGCAAGATGGGTTATATATATAAGAATATGTCCACCATTTGGGCAACTGCCAGGCCATGTGTTACAGTCTGGCAGTAATTTTCAGCATGTATGAGGGCAGTCCTTTTTACAAGCAGGGACTTCTAATTTGTATGTTAGTTGTGCAGCTGTGATCATCTGGACCATGACTTTGAAAGGATTGTGTTGTGCACTCTGATATTAGTGTCACTAATTTGCAGTACCTTAGTTGACATTTTGTGTGAAGAGATATTAATCCATGCCATAATACTTTATGCACATACAGTTTTGCTATAGGGATACTTGAAGTTTTTTCCTATCTGCAGGTCTGTGACTTCCATCAGTGAAAAACAGACATTTCATTTAAAATGCATTGTGTGGATAATGACTGCATGACTCAGTCATTACTTGCTGGCTTCACAATACTGTAAATTCACTGCTATACACCACTGGATTTGAACACAGTACTGTGTGTGGCAAAATATACTGTTTGCAAGGCATTTAACAGACTGTTACAGCAGGTATATTTGCAAGATATAAGTGCACACATACAAGCTGTGATAAATTTTTTTACATCCATCAGTATGTGCATGGCTTTATATAGATGTATTTCTGCACCAGGGTCCCAGTTGAACATGTATTTTACCATTAATGCCTTAGCAGGTATCTTTCTACATGTTGCTGATACCAGGGCACATTTACCTGCTATCACAGGCTCAGTTACATCCATTATTATGTCTTTGGCTTTCTAGTGGTGTACTATTGCAGCAGAGTGCAAAGTACACTCCCATTTTTTCTTAATCAAATTTGCATGGGGCAGTGCTGAAACATGCTTTATGACTATAACTGGCAATTACTATATGTAGTTTAAAACCACCTGTTTTAATTAAGAGCTGTGTGGCATAACAGGTTAATGCAGTGGTCTTCAGGTGCAATGGTCTTGGCTTCATAATTTGGGACAGATGTTTATTTATTACATGTTTATTATAAATAGATAACATTTATGTTCAATATAGCTCTTGTTAGCTGAGCTTAGCAAAGCTGTGCAATGCTGCACATCACACAGCATTGCACTAAAAAATATAAAGAAAAGAAAAATGTGGAGATAGGAAAGTGGTGAAATGGGATGCAAGCAGGGGGCAAAATATAGTGAAAGGCAGGTAGAGATGTGCAGTAAGGGTGTAGAAAAGAGCAATAGCTATCCATTTCTTGTACAACAACAGCTGCGCACTTTGACAGAATTTGTACATGACTGTGAACTCTCACCCCCAGAGAGAGGGGTGAGGACAACATAACTGTGTTGTCAAGCCAATTGGATCAATTTACGTGTGTCCAGTTGACACATGTGAAATGGAGAGCTATGTATGGGATGCTATGTTTTTGGGACAGGTGCCCGTTTTTTTGTTTTTTAAAGGTGAGAGTGGAATGTTGGGGAAGGGACATAGGTACATGTGGCGGAGACAAGTTGGGTAGGTGAGAATGCATTTGCAGACAGACAAGACAGACAAGACTGCAGACAGTGGTGGTGTGTAACACATGAGGGGGTGAACACCTTGGATAGGGAGGGTGTTGTGGAATCTAATTCCCATGTGCCTCCACAAGGCAGCAGTGTGATTCACATCCCTACCTATGGGACTGTCAGATCTGCTCTGTCACTGCCTTGGGGGTGCATACAGTACATAAACTAGACAGCATTCATGCCTTAGCAGTGACTACAGGAGACATCTTCAAATAATGTAATAACTGAATGCAGCAACTAAGTACAGACATGCAAGGAGTACAGCCTCATTGGAAATAGACAGATTTATTTAGAAATCAACGCTACTGATTAACACTTCATTGGTATTGCTGATAAGTGTCTGTGAAATCTAAACACAATATTTGCTCATAACATTGATTACCTCACCCAGATATCTTTTGTTCCTGTGGTGAGAAGAAAATGAGAGCATTATATGACTGATAATGGCCTGGAGACAACCTTAAACCATACTATGAGTAGAACAATACATGCTACAGGACATTCGTTTTGCAGTCTAGAACTATTACAGTGTTATAATTGACTGCAGTGACAGTAGAACACACATGCATGGAATACAACTATACTGCATATATTAAAACAGAATTATTTAGGAATCAACAATGCTGCTTAATACTTTATTGGCATTGCTGATAAATGTCTGTGAAGTCCACACACAATATCTGCCCATAGTGTGGGCTACCTCACCTATATACTAATATTACCTCAAGTAGGATGAACAGAGAGCATTATGTGACCAATATTGGCCTGGAGACAGCCTTGGGCCAAACTATGAGTTAAGCAAAACAGTTTTCAGGCCATTAGTTTTGCATTTTACAGCTATTATAGTGTTACACTTGACTGCAGCAACTTTCCCATGGACAAGCAATGCATGCAGCTCTACTGCAATGGTTATGACAACCCAATCCTGCTGTATACTATTTTGCTTACTGTTATTGGTATTGTTTATTGCAATACAGTTATTATTGTTCATTTATTGCACTACCAGCCTAATTGTCCATTTATTGCACTACAGTTCTACTTGCCCATTTATTGCACTACGGTTTTTATCAAGTATACTTTATTACATTAAATGCTTTACTCTTTCTTGCTTATTGCACTACAGTTAGCATAATAAATCCATATTTACCACACTCACGGTGCAACCTGGCCAGGCACCTGGCATGGGACTCTACATTGCAAGCCCTCTGAGCTGCAGCTGTTGGGGGAGAAGCACACCATTATGCATACATGTTTTTCAGACATTCAGCTTGCATTTTGGTAAAACAGTGGAAAACATACTAACATATCTGTGGGGCATTTCCAGCTCTTGGTTCATGGGCCCATGTATCCAAGGTTCTCCTCTTTCTCCTCTTCAGGTCATTATAATGGTGGCAGCACTGCTCACCTGTGTGGGGGATACCAGTAGACTAGTAAGTTCTCTGGCCAACTGGTCCCAGGGCTCTGCCTTACATTCCAAGCCCTGGAAACTGCTCGTCATCAGCCTGGGTTCATGATATTTTACCAGGAGCCTAACAAAGACCCTGCTCCTGAACACCCCATCTCTGCGCTCAAAAGCATGCACCTTCACTAGCATTGCCTGCCATATCAACAGATTATTAGACTCCAATGAATGGTGCAGAATTCCCACCCATTGTGCTTAATATAGGCTGTTTTCCCATCCTTACACATCATTCATCAACATTCAAAAAAGTGCCACATTGCTTAGCAGTGCACAAACCAGCTATGCAGGGCTGAGCAGCATGAAAACTCACACAACCATAGTTTTAGCAAAGCTTAGCTCCGCACAAACTGTAGTGGCTGTTAGCATGTTTAAGCAGTGCTTAGCATTGTGCAGCACTGCCATATTTAACATTTTTTTAATAAAATTAAACAAAAATAGTAAATTAAATTACAAACATTATGACTGCTATGGAGTTGGTATTGTGTTTGTATTCCATCTTCTTGTTATACACTTTCTTGAAAGTGCAAGTATAGTCCATACTAGATACATGTCTGACCTATTCAAATGAGGACCTTCGTTCACATTTAATAATACAAGAGCTTTAGTTAAATAAAATGATTCATTAAATAAAGCTTGTAGAAAGTTATTAATACCATTCCAAAATGGCTTAATTTTAACACAATCAAAGAAAATGTGGTTCCAATCTGCATTGTGTACTTGCTCACATCTCCAACATATTCCTTTTATGGAAGAACTAATTTTATTGATTCTGTCTGGGGTTAAGAATGCTTTGTGCAAGCATTTCCAATAAAAAAAGTTCTGGTATTATGTAAAGGATGTATATTTTATCGATAATAAAACATTTGTTTTAATAATTTCAGTTAACTGTATTGGGTGTCCTTTTGTTATATATTTCCAATATGAGGTTTTGTGTGTTGTTTTATAGTTTATCAATATTTTGTAAAATTTTGAAATCCTGTTTCCCATGTCAAAGTCATTATATATGATTTTGTATATGTATTTCATAAATTTAAGTATTTCTTTAAATGAAGAATTGTTAATTATTCTACTTAAATCTTGCAAATATGACAGAATACCCTGTAAAGTTATCCGTCCTGTTGTGGAATTTTGTATGTTGTTTTTATTACTTGCATATCTAAAACTTTTAGTTCTTTGATACATTGGAGCCAACAAACAAATCCTTTCTGTTCCCAGGAATTAGTAATTTCTCTATATATTTTATGTGGAAAGTTCTTAGTGACTATAAATGGTGTTAAAAGATCAAACCAGATTTTTACATTTATATTTGCATTAATAATTTTCTTAAATGAGTCAATGTAATAATTAATCATACGAGTTTTAGTGGGTTTAGTTATGTTATATTGCATACTGATACATAATATGTGCCATGGCAAATTGTTTTATCTGTTATTTGAAATTTGTTTTGTAAATCAAATTCATTTATTGATATTACAGTTAGTAATTCTTTCCAATTTGCAGAGTAATTTGGACTTATCCAATGTGAGATTGTTTTAGATATTGATGCTTTTATATATGTTTCTATATCAGGAAAGTTTAATCCTCCATGTTTCCATTGTCTGATATGATGTATTAAAGCTATTCTGTTTCTTTTTTGGGAAACCATAAACAATTTATTAGGCATGAGTTTATTTCTTTAAGTATATTCTTTTCTGGTAACAGTTGTATTGTCAAGGCTATATATAGGATATTGGGTAGTAAAACCATTTTTATTAACTGTAGTCTATCTTCAAATCTTAATATTATCTTGTTTCATTTTTTCACAGAAATTTTAATTGTACTGATGGTATTATTGTAGTTTTTTGAGACTAATTCATTATTATCCTTGCATAACTCAATTCCTACATATTTTAAGGTAGATTATTGTTTCCCTATGATGTTATCCCCCTTAGTCTGCAGTTCTTTTTTTTATTATTTAAAAATAAAAAATTTGATTTTGATTTATTGAAATGGAGTCCTGAAGTCATGTGAAATTTGTCAATTAATATATCTAATTCTTCTAATGTCTCTTTTGTATTACATAATATTAGTAATATGTCATCAGCATAGAGCATTACTTTAGAATTGCATTGTTCATAAACATCTATTCCTTTGATTTTTATATTTTTATGGATTGAATCTGCCAATATTTTTATACCAGAGCAAATAGAATCAGTGACATGGGGCATCCTTGTTTAGTGCCTTTTGTTATATGTATAGATTCAGAGGTAAACGGATCTAAATTTACATACACTAAATTTTATATATATATATATATATATATATATATATATATATATATATATATATATATATATATATATATATTCTTTAGGAGCTGAACAAAGGATGCAGGAAATTCAAATAACATAAGATTTTGAATAAATAGTCTCAATTTAGGAAATCAAAGGCTTTCTGTATATCTAAGCCAATTATGAGTCTTTATTTATTTTCTTTATTAACATAACCTATAAGAGAAATTATCCTTTTAATATTGTCATGTGTGTCTATGATATATAAATCCAGTTTGATCATTATTTATTGTTTTGGATAGTGGTATTTTCATTCTGTTAGTTAATATTGTCATAAATATCTTATAGTCATTATTTAATAATGATATTATATATATATATATATATATATATATATATATATATATATATATATATATATATATATATATATGTATCAGGTGCATAGGTTTGGGGATTTGTTTTCCTTTAGAATTGGTGCGATTAAGGAATATCTCCAAATATAATAGTCAACGAATCAGCTGCAGCAAACCACCAGGAACAATGTTGCAATATTCAAGAAAAAAGAAGTTCACAGTAGTAGAAACGCTTAATTTATTGAACAGAATAAAAGCTTTCAGGATGTATCCTTCCTCAGTTATCAATGAATATATTTTGTAACAAAATCATCTCATTATATACACTTCAATGCATAACAGCACATGACAAAGCCAGCCAATAAAACAACATATCCTATTAACAATTAATTAATCTAAAACACACAATTAAAAATAGAAATGGTGAACCCATATACATAAAAAAATTTATGAAATATATATATACTTTCATATCATTTATATTTCATTTGTTTTTCAACCAAGTAGGGCTTTATGGTGACCATGTTATTTAAACCAGGAAACTTATCAGCACCTAATCTGGTTATCCACCCATATTCAGCAATATCTAATCTATGGTTTATATCACCCTCTCTTATATTCCTATAAATGACTTCCAGCACTTTAAATTTAAATGTATGTGTACTACCATATTCATTAATATGCTTAGCTAAATCTTTTGTCATCACACTTCTTATATAAGACTTATGCTCTATAATTCGGTCTTTTAACCATCTTGAGGATTTACCTACATACAAACATGTGCATCTTGTACATGGACTTAGATACACCACCAATGTTGTATTACATGTTGCCTGACATCTTATACTAAATTTACGCTTAGTTATTGGGTGTTCAAATTTTAATAGATGGCAAATATTATTACAACAACTACAATTGTAGCAGGGTAATTTCCCTTTATTAGCAGTATAATATGTCATGATATTAGCCCTAAAGTCCTTATAACAAAGCTGCTTCCTTAAATTCATGCTATTTCTATATGTAAAATATGGCCTTCTCCCCAGTAAACTTTTCAGTTCTGGCATAGAGGTAAATATCCACCAATTACTCTTAATAATAGTTTCCACATTTGTAGTCATCCTATTATATGTAGTTATATAGTGCATATTGGATGTTATATATTTATTAATTACTCTAGATGAACTATCTACTGCTTTATTACTAAAAAGGGGGGGGGCAATTGTTGTCCTACCATCAAACGTGTCCTTCATTATTTCAGATACAAGATTTTTACTATATCCTCTGATAATAAAGTCATGCATTAACTTTTCCATCTGTTCTATGCGTTTCACATTATCAGTGTTCAGCCTACTTATTCGTAGGAACTGTGCTTTAACAATACCATGAAAAACATGTTTAGCATGCATGCTATCAATATGTGTACATCTATTCACCTGAACATCCTTATCATAAATGCATTACTGTAGAACAAGGGCTTACAGAAGAAATCATTGGTCTTAAGAATGAGATCGTGAGCTCAACAATGTTTGTTGATTCATCTGCCACATATCAATGTATGCTGGAAAGAATTAGTATACTTGATAAAAAATTGGAAGCAGTAAAGCAGCGAAAACTGCTTAGAGACATTAATGGTTATAATCTTGGCCATATCTTCTCCTGGCCCAAGGATGATAAAAGAAGGAACAATTTTACAACTAAGCACTCACAAAGAGGTGTTATGTATGAATTGGATGCCTTTGAAGAAGGAAGTAGTCAGTCTACCAATCAAATATGTGTAAACCAGAATCTGACCACAGATGACTTGGCTAGATTAATTGATTGTTAATAGGATATGTTATTTTATTGGCTGGCTGTGTCATGTGCTATTATGCATTGAAGTGTATATAATGAGATGATTTTGTTACAAAATGCATTCATTGATAACTGAGGAAGGGTACATCCTGAAAGCTTTTATCCTTTTCAATAAATGAAGCATTTCTACTACTATGACCTTCTTTTTTCTTGATTAAGGAATATCTTCAAGAGGGTGTTATTAAAACTTGTGACTGAATTTCTAATAGAGTTTTATGGAAGAGGGATAGTATCTTTGAAGGAAAACGTTTATATATTTCCATAATTATGCCATCTATACCTGGAGCTTTATTATTTTTGCCCTCTTTTATTGTATCTGTAATTTCTTTGTAGGATATGGGTGCTTGCAGATCTAGTTTTAATTTTTCTGTATTTTTTTTATATCAGAACATTTTTCATCTAGATTTAATTGATCGATATGTATATTTTCTTTTTAGAAATGTTCCATATAGTGATTTCTATAGGCATCAAGAATGTCACCTATATCCGAGACATTTTTCCCATTCTTTTCATGGAAGATACTTTTAATGTTGTTAGTTTTTGATTGTATTTTGATTATTGTGGATAAATTATGTAGATACTTGGGAAAACTGGCCAAGGTATTCATTTTTAGTGTTTTCTAAAGCTAAACTAGTTTTACGTTTTAGAATTTTGTTGTATTTATTGTTTAATACTTCTACTTTCCTTTTCATCTCCAAATGATTTTGAATTTTTCTGCTTTTACTGACAAAAGTTTGTATTGTAGATTTAATAATTCAGAATCCCACTCTCAGATTTTTTTATACCAAGTTAGGGTTTTACCATATATGTATACTTTTAATGAGTCCCATATCATTATTTTATTTATCTCTGTAGTGTAATTAATATATAAGAAGAACTGTAATTCAGATAATAACCAGGGTTTGAACTCTTTAATTTTAGTTATATATGCTGGAATTCTGGAGTTAAAGATCAATGGTTTGTACCCATTTTGTAGTTTTAGTATCAATGAATTGTGGTCTGAAAAGGGGCAGGGAGTGATTGAGAAATTAATGTTTTTTAGAGTGTAAGTCATGGTCAGCAAATATTTTATCTATTCTAGTTTGGGTATCAAAGCTGTGATCTTGATGGGAAAACAACAAAGATTTATCTTCTTTAAATTTGAAAATATCTACAAGATGAAATTATTCTACCCCCTTGTACGCAGTGGTCTCTTATTTGCAGTTTCAGAAATATCAAATATACAGTTAAAATTTCCTCCTAATATTAAGTTGCCTTTATAATTATTGGAAATTAAATCCAAGTGTTTTTAACAGGTCCTGTTCCAATGCCTGGGAACCACTATAGATTGGCCAGGACCCATATCTTGTTATTATATTTAACTATCACTAATGCCATAAGGCCTTCTTTATCTTCATATTTGCTTTTTGGCTTAATCACATTTGTTTTCCATAAAATTTTTACCCCTTTTGTATTTGTCTTATAAGTGGAGTGCGCCAATATCATGTATTCCTTAGGATTCCATTTGTAATTGTCATTTGTTTTGAAATTAGCTTCTTGAAGGAAGACAATTTGTGTTTTGTTCAGTTTTAAATATTTCAGTAGATTTGATCTGTTGCTAGGATTGTTTAAGCCATTGGTATTTAAAGATAATAAAGTTAATTCCATTTTAGGTTATTTAGACTATGTATTTTTTGTTTTATTGTGACTATTAAATATTTTCCTCTGATAACTATAAAGTATATGCTTGAGCTTTTAAAGGAAATTATCAGTTTTATACTTTGAGTGTTTACCAGTAAAGTAATGTTTTGGTCAGGCATACTAAAAATGTTTTTGTGAAATAACAAATTTAAATTAATAAATGTTAACAAAACTAAGATCCGCACTAGCCATGGAATGAAAATCATTCCTAATCTGATGGATAAACTTAAGTCCATTGGATTATCACTCATACCTTGACAATCCAGAACATCTGAGCTCCATAAATTGAATTATCATATGGACAATATTTGTAATAGGAATAAGCAATATTTATATTATTTTAAACATATATAGTACTATTGTAGATTAGACAGAATTCTAATACAATATAAATGTCTACTTATTGTTTAAGCAATTAATATTTACATGAAAGATAGATGACAAGCAATTCAATCATAGTAAAGTAGGATGTATCATATATAAAACCTCAGTAAAAGATTATACCACACAGTTATTTATTTAACATATTCACCCTTATTGATAAAGTCATTCAAAACGTATTACTTAATATAAATAGATGGTAATAATATTTATACCTAATGTTTATAATGCAATGTATTTTGTTGGATATATCAGAAGTTATATTTCATTGTTTGCCAGCATTTAAGTAATTACTTTGTTTGTTGCTAACTTACTTAGAGCATCAACTTTGTTTTATGTCAACATTAATGAGAGTTATTGTATTTTAATTATCAGTGCATCCCTCTTCCCCCATTTTCCTACACGCAATTGTCATTTGTTATTATAAAATGAGTCAAATTATAGGTTAAAAACAACAAATTCACTTATTGTGATTAATGATTACAAGCTTCCTTTCCATATTTATAAATTGCCATTTTATGGCATATACTGAAAGTTTTTAGATTTAAATGACAACATTCTATTTTGTATAATCAGCAAAGGTTAAACTGAGTGATTATTGTCAATTTAATACTATTTGTTCAGAATGTGATTGTTACATTCCATGACATTCCTAGTTCAGGCTTCTGTAGTTTCCCTTGAAAACTTTGTCAGTTTGATGTCATGTATAAAATGTTAGTTACCTTGGTAACAGCTTAAGTATTATGTATTGTCAAGATGGGTTACAAAACCACAATTCAGGTTAAAGCAATTATATGACTTTTTATGCACACTTAATTATATGAGAAAATCATCATGCTTCCCCTTGATGTTCAATATAGTGTATGTCATTTATGACAAGTTAAGACCGTAGTGTTATTATGCACAAGCCCATGTTATTAAATCCTGTCTTTAATATCTAAATTCAGCAGACTGCTTCATCTTATATAACGATTATATATTTTATGTCTAGATTTACTAAAATCATACATTACATAACTATTGTGTGTTTTTTTATTTATTTATTTTTTTTTGGCTGTTGCTTAGTTATTTGAGAGACCACAAGCTGTAATACTTATTCTTATTATTAGCTCCTTCCAAGCATGTTTGTACAGTCCATAGACTTTAAATTATGAGACCCTTTTAGTTTCTTATTTGTTATAAGTATATTTCCAACCTTACATACACACATATCAGTACTTCAAGCACGGGCAACAATGCCTATTCAGTTTAGCCAGAATACCATTCACTAGTTCATGTGGTGAGATTCCAAGCTGTTCTTAAAATATCCAAACCAATATTTGTCCTGTTCTATTTTACCAGCCTGTTCCATGCTGTGGCCACTCTGCCAGTGAACCACTAAACACACCTTCCATTCCCACAGATATTTCCACAAAGGAAATCTGATGACTCTCTAGCACTTCCCAGCAACCCCAAACACCCCTAGAATCAGCTATCCCCATATGCCCAACACATCCGAGCAAGCTCACCTCCCAGACCACTGCATAGGGTACTGCACAAGACCAAGTGCTCTTAGTCTTTCACAATAACTCAGACTTTCACTCTTATGTAAGTCCTTAATGTGTTTGGACCAAAATGCATTTTTAAATATAAAATTGCATTTATTATTATTATTTTTTTTATCAAGAATCAACTTAATGACCTAAATGAAGTGTTGGGAGACCATCAATATGTGTACATGTGGTTTAAAACAGCCTTTTATTATATATATTTTTTAAACCAAAAACTTCATTGCCGAGAATCATCTTGGAGGCTCCTCAGAGTTGTTAAGCATTATTGTCACTCTGTCTCCATTACCATAGCAACCTGGGAGCATCTGTTTCTGTTAGTGTGTCTGTGTACTGCATACCAGAGGCTTGTGATGCACCTGAAGCAAAGCTTCACTTCACTGCAACTTCAAGCCTAAATTCCCTCCCTTTCAGTGAGGCAGCAGCCAGGAAAAGAATGGAGAGAAAACAGATAAAAAAAAAAACCTCCCCCACAAGCTGCCACAACAAGAGATAACACATTCTTCCAGCCTTCCCACCTCTCACTCAGCAGATGTATAAACAAACTATTCTCTGCCAAAATATCCTAAATCACAGTTTTATCCACCACCTTCCCCTGGATCCAGGCTAAAACACCAAATGTCTCTTCCTAACACACAAGCATCAATAAACCTTGATCCCAAGCTGCAACCCACAGCTCCCAGAGATGAAAACAGCAACATACAACAGCTGCCAGACAGAGCTGCCTCCAAGCACACCATATCAGGCTTAATCAAACAACACTCAAAGCCATGATACCTGCCATAATTGATATTAACTATGTTTAGACAGAATAATAATATTTGTACTAAGAGCTTGCTACTATTATTTAACCAGGATACACATGACATTTCTAAATCAAACTTTGAAGCAGGCATTAGTCTCCATGACAGCATTTTTTTCAAAACACTCTGATGTTACTGCTATTATATATGATGTTAATTTGTTACATTTGAGTCTGAACTCTGATGAATGGTACCTTGTTGAATTAGTTAATTAATTACTTAAATTATTATAAGTAAAATCAATGAAAAATAAACAAGATAAGTATTCTTCGAGTTCAAGTAGGGGAATAGAAACTTCTGTGTTTGTATTATATGTTGCTTTGTTTGGCTTGTATATAATGTAAATAGTAACTTATCTTGACCTACCTTTGTTTGTGAAGAATTATTGGACTCTTTGAACATTCTGAATAAATCATTACTGTTTCTCAGTTGTTTAAGAAACCCTGCTTTTTTAAATAAAAACAGATGACAACTGATGTACCATATCAATTGATACTTTGAGAGATGCAGTTGTAAGAGCTATTCAACTATCTTGAAATCATTTTTTTTTCTTCTTTCTCGCATCAGTCCAAGGATTTGTTTCTTTTATTCTTTTAAGAGTTGGGGCCATCCATTCCATTTCTTCTGGGATAGACACAATGTTGTGGTTTTTGATGAATATAGTAGCTTCTTCTAAGTCATTAAAGGTTCTCATCTCATTGGCAAAAAGTATTTTTATCTTGGCTGGAAAGGCCAGCTGTGCTTTAATGTTGTTTTGTTTCAACAGTTTTATTATTGGTCAGACATTTTTCCTTTGTTCTAGTATTCTGGAAGAATAATCATTGTCAAACCTTATCAGGCTTTGATTGTATTTTAAGGGTGATTTTCTCCAAGCAGATTTTAATATTAGTTCCTTGTCCAGAAAGGAAAGAAAGTTTATAACTATGGATCTAGGTGGAGTATTTGTTGAGTTAGAAGCAGGTTTCCTCAGTGCTCTATGTGACTTTCAATTCCAAATGAAAGACCCTCTTTCAAGTCTAAAACTTCAGGAATCTAGGTTGTTAAGAATTAAATAATGTCTTCTCCTTCAGTGTTTTCAGGCAGACCAAAGATCTTTATGTTTTCTCCTTTTCCTGTTTTCTAAGTCATCTATTTTGTTAAGCAGCCATGTATTCTGTTTAAGCAGAAATTCTTTTTGGAATTCTTCCTCTTTGAGTCTCCCTTCAATGTCATTTGGAGATGTCTCTATATTTGTTATTTTTGTATGTTGCTGCTGTAATAGTTCCTTAAGAGTATCAGTCTGTTTTTGAGCATTTAATTTGAGATTTTCTAAGTTATTTTTAAAGCCATCCCTCTTCAAAGATAGTTCCTGTAAGGTAGATGTCATCAATTGAAGTTCTTTTTTCAAAGCAGCATCTGGATGAGAATTCCTTGAGTTGTCCATTTCAGTGACTCAATATATCTTCAAGTTACTCAACAGGAAAATGTTTGTATATCCTCACCAAAATTGATATTTATGTAGTTTAGTAGTTTATCTATAGATTTCTGACGTTTTAAACTTGAAAATAATAAACATTTTCCTATATTATTGTACTAGTTTATGGAGCTCCCAAAATTCACTGCTCTTAGTTGGCCATCTGGGCTTCACCCCACAAATGACTTTTTGTGAATAACCTCTGTATCTGAAATGCATAAAGTGATTAACCCATAAGTGATAGGGGGACAGCTACTACACTATTAAGGGAGGGTTACACCTATGTGCATGAGTTTGATTCATAGATATGAATATTTAGTGAACTGGTCTGCATACAAAGTGTGTAAATTATTGTGAAGTTATACCAGAAAGTAGCAGGTTTCAGTCAGAATACAGAGATGGGAGGGGAGCTGAGTTGGTGCTTCTATACACCTGAATATTTAGGTCGCTTGAGTGAATATTTCATTTTGATGGTTGTACACACAAGAGCATGTTACTGAAGGGGTCGCTTGGGTGAATGTTTCATTTTGGTGCTTGAGCATACCTGGACATACTACTGAATAGGTCACTTGGGGAAAGGTTTAATTTCATTGTTTGTGCATACCTGGTCATTTTATTGAAGGGCCGCTTGGGTGAAATGTTTTGTTTTAGTGCTTGTGCATACCTGGACATATTACTGAAGAGGTCATGTGGATGAAATGTTTTATTTTAGTGCTTGTGCATACTTGGGAATGTTATGTAGGGGTTGCTTTGGTCACCGGGGAAATAATTCATTTTTGTATCAGGCTATTTATCACTGGGCAAACAATATATTGTGTCATTTCCGTGTTTGTGCTTGCTTAATATAAACTAATGAAGCAGTTGCTAGGAGAAATAATTAATTTGTTTGTCAGGGAAGTGCTTGTCCATACTTGGACAAACAAATTGCAGATTGCAACTCCAGTATCAAAGACAAAGCACCATATTTAACAATGGATGTAAGTACTGCAGGGATGTTGGACTATGAATCACAATACTGTCTCATTAGCATACTAAGCTTTACAACATTTCTCATTTGCATTTCATTATTTTTCAGGCCTTGTATATTAGCATAGATGGCCTCTATGAACTGCGTCTTTGCTACACTCATTCGTAAGCATCACGGATACCCATATTGCATTTGTGCAAGTGACTATGAGTGCCGCCCTAAGTATCTAACACATAGTGACACTGAAAGGATATAAGTAATCAAGCAATGAAATAATTATGTTCAGGACAATGCTCATACAGTTTACCCTACTTGTTAACATTCTAAAGCCACTGTTCACACAAGTATTGCTCTACTATCTGTGCTTATTTACTCTGTTTCTTGCTCCTCTGTAGTGTATTAAATTAAGAGATTTTCTACTGAATCCAACTACATCCAGTGCTGGATAAGTGCTTTTAGGTACTGATTTGAGCTCTGTCAAGATTAATACCACAGTTGCTGTGACATTTGTGCAGTTTATAAAGTTTGAACTTGATTTCTGCATTATAAAAGTCTATTTGCTGTTACCTTTGCATTTGGCTGCTGTGCTGAATCCAGATCTATCCAGATATGAATATCTAAAATTATAGTTCTTAATTGCACTTTAAGCTGTTTATTACTTATGCTGCCCTGATATTTGTGCTTATTTGATGTGTTTCTTGCTCCTCTGTAGTACTCTATCTGTTACTGTTTGTTCCTGCACTTCTGCCTATTCATTGTAACTAGGCCAGTTTCAGCTTTGTGAGTACCCTGGCAGTGTTTTTACATAAAGAAGTATTTGGCCTGCTCTCTTGTGGTAGGAGATGGAGTATCAAAGTCCTTTCTGAGCTGGGATTCACTGTTTGAAACCCTAAAGAGTGTTGCTGTGATTGGCTGAAGGCTAAGTTGTTTCTTTTAAGACTTCCAATGCCTGTATAAGCTGGGCTCATTATCTCAAGAGTTTCCACTGGCTTGACTAATACACCACTGTTTGAAAATATTTTCTGTTGAAAGCAATGGCAGCTACTGTTCCACTGTTAGATAAGTACTTCTAAGTACTGATTTGTGCTTTGCCTAGATTTATACTACAGTTATTGTGATATTTGTGCATTACATAGAGTTTTGCACTTGAATTCTACATATGAGTCTATTTGCTGTTCCCATTGCATTTTACTGTTCTGCCTTATCCAGATTCATCCAGATCTGAATACTATAGTTCTTAATTGCACTTTAAGCTGTTACTTTTGCTGCTCTGATATCTTTGCTTATTTGCTGTGTTTCTTGCTCCACTGTCGTGTATTAGCTATTAGTGTTTGTTTCTGCACGTGTCTTTGGCATATTAGTTGCAACTAGCCCAATTTAGGCTTTTGGGCACCCAGACAGCGTTTTTACATTGAGAAGTCTTTGGTATGCTCTCGTGTGGCACAAGAGGGTAACAAGGTCCCTTCTGAGGTGGAATTTCCTGTTTAAAACCCCAAAGAATGCTGTTTTGATTTGCTAAGGGCTGAGCTTTTTGTTTTGTGACTTTTTGTGATGTATAAAGTCATCACATTTGCATGATGCTACTCATTGTGCCATGGCAGTTAGCAGTGCACTGTGTAGGCTCAGTTACCTAGAATCTACATTTTCTATATAAAACTATACTTGAAGATTCTCAGTACTGAGTTGTGCAGAAAGCAACTAGTCTGGACACGGGGAAACACACACCCCTCAGTCTTGGTCTTGGGTAGTCTTGATAATAATGTACACTTCTAGAGGTACCAAATCACAGCTGTAACCTCTGTAACAACATCCCCTTGTAGAACATGTTAAAGGACCAGTAGCCATGGACATGCACTTCCCTGTTATCTCTGTAGCAAGCCTGGTGGATATGGGTCTTCTGAGGCAATGCAGCAGTTGTCTCATGTAAACAGACAACCTCCTAATATTCCGCCAAAAGGATGTGGTATGTGAGAGCTGTTGTTATACAATGTCACTGGAGGCAAGGTTTTCACATACAATTACTCAGAATTTCATAGAGGTTGCTAGTAACAAACAAATACACACACACACACACACACACACACACACACACACACACACACACACACACACACACACACACACACACACACACACACACACACACACACACACACACACACACACACACACACACACACACACACACACACACACATACACACAGTACACCAGCCTCACATAGTAAGGAACAGACATATAGATCCACATATGCTGAGGTACTTAAATGTAATCTCTCAGAACCACAAAGATCTCCTAGACACTGCACTCTAAGAGTGCCCTCAACAACCTTTAGAATACTCATCAAAAACAATACCAAATAAGACACATACTGCCACATCCAACTTCTAAGCCCATAAGGCATACCACCACACAACCCAACATTTTGGTCATAGGAGACCCCATTGCGACAGACACAGATGTCCCACTCACCAGGCTGAGTAAAGAGAGACTCATGGTCAGCTGTCTGTCAGGAGCCAGGATCTGCCAAATCACACATGCATTCAGGTCATTGGATTGCAAGTGCCAGTATGACTCAGTCCTAGTCAATTTATATGTAAATGACCTGAAACATACCTCTCTGGACTATACGAAGAGAGAGATCTAGGGGAGCTCTCAGGTTTTGTGTTCCAGGCTTGTATGAGCATGATATTGAGCAGCATTCTCTCTTCTCTAAGAGTTATGCCACAATATGAACAGAAGGTGATTGATTTTATTAATTGGCTTAGATTTGGTGTCACTCCAAGAGGTTATAGTATTTTTCAACATAGATGAATATATTTCACACACCACTCTGTTTTGCCAGGAATGGTCTGCACTTAACCCCCCTCCCCAGGCTTTTGAATATTAGCTTAAACATTGTCTTCCTCCATTGCGCCATTATCAGGCAGTCGCAAATTGACAAAAACAGACCAAGAAAATCTAAAGGTGTTACTGCTCAATGCTAGGAACCTAAACAAGAAACTACACTCCCTCCAAACTCTCATCACCTTAAAGAATGCAGATGTTCATACAGCTTATTAACTGTTTCCCAGGCACATGAATTGCTTTGGAATTAAATTGTCACCATCTCATAAGCTGTGTTCAGAAAATGGGTGGTACTTTGTTGAGATCATAGGAATAATCACTAAAACCAATGGTTTGTGCTCAGTCTACAGTTAAAAACTATCTAGCCCTAACAGATAACTGGTTAATCTCTCACACGCCCATTCATTTACAAGACACTCTTTCTGAATCTGGGAATATCTTTGATCAGCTTCTGCAGCAATAGACAAAAAATATATAACACTTGTACATCCATTTGGAACAACATGGAACCTGGACCATAACTACTACCATCAGCAGTTACAGTTGTCAGTTTGGTAAAATCATAATATAATAGCAGTGAAATTAGTATTAGAACATCATTTACTCTTCTAAAAGCTTGTGCTTGAACATTTACACATGACCAGGGCATGTTGCATTTCAACAGATCTGTCAGTGGACATAACACAATAGATGTATCTGGCAGAAACTTGCCCAGGAAATTAATCATGGCTAGGGCTTGTCTTAGCTGAGTTACACAAGATGGACTGCATAGTTTGGCTATTGCTGTGACATTGTCTGTATCTGGTCTAATTTCACAACTACTTACGCTGTGACCAAAGTACTGAAGCTGTGACTTTCCAAAGCAGCATTTTTCTTGGTTTTGCTTTAACCCTGAATTTTTAATAGTTTAAAACACTCTCTCCAACCTTGAATCATGCATCTTTTTATCTGGACCAAATACCGAAAGTGTCATTTATAACAACAACATCACCACCGCCATCATGTCCTTTTTATAAACTCATTTTGCTCTGAAAGATTTTAGGCACTATAATTATACCAAATGGTAGCATCTTAAAACAGAACTTTCCCATTAGAGTAATGACAATTGTCAGACTTGGCTATCTCTCCCTAGTGGTATTTGCCAAACTCAGCAGAAGCCTCTAATGTGGAAAATCCTGTTTGCATTAACTAGTGTGGATGATGCATCTTCTGCTATAAGTAGTATATTTAATCCTTTTAAAAATCAACACATATCTTCACACTGCCATTTTTCTTTTATAACTGGGACCGTGGCACATACCCTTCAGCTGGTCTGTCTAACACATTCTTTTTACTTAGGACAGCATGGTGAATGGCACTCCTACGGGTGTTGTCAAGGGTTTTGCTTTAATTTTATCTTTTATAGTTCACAGTTAACCAGACCAGCTTCAGCAAGCATGTCCATACTACCTTCATTTATTCTCGCAACTATGCCCATCTCACATGCCACAGCTTTGCTGAACAGATTATGTAGGTTCTTTTCATAATGTTTTACATAATGGTTTGATTATATATGTATTTAAGTGATTTATTCATCCAGCATATAAATCCCAAACTTTTAGTTGTGGTCCTTCTACTCAGACGTGACTAGAAATCTAACGATGCACTTAAGTTTGCTTTCAGAACAATCTATTTCTCTTTCTGCTTCATGCAAGGGAAGATGCCTTGAAATGATTCTGTAGGTAGTATGTAATATCATATTAACATCAGCCTCTGTATCAATCTTGAAACAACCTTTAGTTCTGTGAATATGGAGCTTTACTTGCTGGTCTCCTTCAGTGTTAGGTATAGTAATGACTGAACCGAGAAAAATGTCTTCTGAACATTATTTTCAGTTTTATTTTCAGGAACAATTTCTTTAATTAACTTTGTCTTTCAAATTACCACCAAATGCCCTTGTCTTTTACATCTCTTACACCTTCTGCCTCGTACTGCTCACTGCTCATTCAGCATGGCAATGGTTACACCTCATTACTTTCCAGGCTGACTCTTTGTTTCTCATACATATGTTTCCCTTGACTAATATAATATCTCATTTTGAATTTGACATTTTTTCTTGGCATTTCATGTCACACATGTTTGTCATATTTAAGTTAGCATTTTATTTTTTTGCTAGTTCTGTATCTAGGGCAATTTGTGTCACCTTTTCAAAAGTTATGTTGACTTCATTTTATAACTTTTCAGACACTTCAACATCAGTCACCCTGATTACACTTTTGTCCCTGATTTGTTCATCTTTCATTCTATTAAAACCACAGTTTTCAGCCAGTCAGTAGATGTGCCCCACAAATTTCAATACAATCACCATTGGCTAGTACACATCTGTGGAAGCATGGCCTTTCATCTATAATATTTATTTGGCATAAAATGTTAATTGTTATTTGAACTTGCTAATTGTTAATTCATATGTAAAGCAATGGCCTTTGAGAATGAAAAGGAACTGTAGTTTGCCTGCCCTCTTTGCCCCTGGTGTACAATAAAGTGCTCACCTGATTTTCTTGTGTTCCTTCACCCAAATTGATTTCTTCTCCAAAGCATGTTGTCAGCCAAACAGTTTTGAGATGTCAAGCATCTCTGATGGGGTTATACTTTTGAGATTTTTGACAGAAATTCATTGGCTGAGGAATGAACAGCTTAAATAAGTATAATAAAACAGTTTACTCTGGCAGATGCTAATCATCTAGTAGGCATGGTTTTCTGACTGTAATGACATTTTTTTTTTATTTGTTGTACAATACCTCATTTCTGATACC
This sequence comes from Protopterus annectens, assembly GCF_019279795.1. NCBI lineage: Eukaryota > Metazoa > Chordata > Ceratodontiformes > Protopteridae > Protopterus > Protopterus annectens. Next base: position 530,438,802 of record NC_056748.1, read on the forward strand.
ATGTCATAATGCAGACCTCTGGGTATCCAGTCATTCCAAACAGCAGTGTTACTAACATCACTATACACCAGCTTTTAATACTTTTATTCCATACAAAATGGCACTGCAGTAAGAACGATGTCAACAGTTCACTCATCACAAATGCACTAGCAATAGGCACTAGACTCATTGCATTATGGGATATAGTAATTCTTAAAATGGCAATGCTATATACATGCTTTATGATTCATATACACAGTACATACAGACTCATGCAATGATATTACTTACCATCACAGGCAACATTTTCTCTACATTAGAGACATTTACAGACCCTATCCTATGGAAGCAAGTGCATACATTCTACTTTAATACTTGGCAACATGAATAAACAGCAATATATTCAAACATTTTTAAATGGGGAAAGTGTTGAGATAGTTAACCCATCATTTTTTTATTTGTGAGAACTGTTTAAGTAGTTAAGCCATCAAAACACTGTTGTATTTTTTATTATTATTTTAAAAGACATCACTTTAAATGGTATGACAAAATTTTCCAAATTTGTGAAACCTAACCAGACATGCCATTGTATTGAAAATTGAAATATTGAGCCAGTAATGAAAACTGCATACCGGAAGATTATTTTGAAAAAAAACAACAAAAAAACAGAAAGGGATATTCTATTTGGAATTAAAATTATTTTCACTGTTAAGAATTTTTATTAATGATAATGAATGGTTGGTTTATTGATGTTTGATGATATAGTATAACAGATTCAACTGTAAATATAATGGGTGAGCAATCTCTCTGTAAGTGAAAAAATTTAAATGAGGCTTGCCTCCAAAAGTTGGGATCTCTTATATAGCTAGAATGTAAGCAAGCATTTAAGGCCTATCGTTATAGGTTCATAGGTTCATAGGTTGGTACTGGGCTATCTGCCCGAAGGCATATATTAGCCCAGCCATGTTGTGCGGTATTCACCACCCCTTTAGTAGTTCCCTAGACCCTTATGTTAAGCAATTCCATCTAGGGGTATTAATAATTTGTGTAGTAGGTTTGTTTCTGCAATACAGAAAAATTACAATCTACACAATGCCTACTGAAGATGAATGCAAAACCAGGTTAACAATAATGCCTATACTCAGTAGCCTAGATGTTGCTAAGAGGTGACCTGTGTCTCTTTTTGAGCCATAGAAAACAAAATTCTATTTGGCCTCCTATTTCTTCACAAACCCAGTGGCTCTACAGATATCCACACTAAAGATTTAAATCTACACCAAAAAATAAACAAGTCTTTCTGGAGGGACAGGCCCTAACTGAACATATTCTTAGTCTATGGAACACATTACCACTACATGTCAAACAAATTACTGCTTTACAGAGCATACTTTGCAAAGTACATTATTTTGAAGAGTTTATATACATTTGAATGTTATTACAAGCTCATAGAACAGTTTGTTCATACATAATTACAAGGGCCATATTTTTCATTGTATGCACAAACACATAATTTGTGGGCATGGCAGATGGATTTCGAAAACCCATTGCACTTGTGTTTGACAATAATATTGCAAAGAACTGGAGAGTGTTTGAGCAAGAGTATGACATTTTCATACAGGCTGCATTTTCTGATAAAGATGACTGTACAAAGGCATTTATTCTGTTTAATTTAGCTGGGTCAGAAACTATTGAAAGGGAACATTCATTTGTGTATGTACCTGCTGTCTATGCAAGAGATGGGGAAAACCATCATATAGTGGTACAGACTGTGTCAAGGGAGGACCCTGAGTGCTTAAAATACAAATTTAGAGAAATGTGTAACCCCCAGAGAAATGTTGCACTGGGCAGGCACTTATTTTACACAAAGGATCAAAAGCCTGGTGAAACTTTTGCAACATATATAACTGACCTGAGAAATAAAGCTACAATGTGCAGATTTGTTGACATAAGGGATGAGTTGATAAAAGACAGATTTGTGTGCGGTATTAAAGATGATGCTGTGAGAAAGGTTTTGCTTTGTGACAGTGATTTAACTTTGAATAAGGCCATTGAGATTTGTCAGCTATATGAGTTCACAGAAAAGCACATAAATATGCTTACAAATGAGAACAGCTCTAGAAGGCACAGTGATAAAGCTCATATTGATAGTATGTAGCACGTGGTCAAACGAAATAGGCCCAAGCACATGGCAGCAATTGTAGCCCCTGCAGCACCCATTGGTAGACTCAAGAGCTTTCCAGAAAATTCCAGAGTTTGCACAGTCTCAGTGAGGCATGAGTGAGTCAGCAAACTCAAAGCATGGACCCCAACCCAGTTTCATCACCAACTGTCGTAACTGTGGTGGAAATCATGAATCTAAAAGGGAGAAATGGTTAGCTTTCGGTCAGCAATGCCACAAATGCAATTAATGGAATAATTTCAAAAGGTTTTGTAAATCAAAAGGCTCACATTCTTTCATTAAAAGGGAACATTTTAAGAAACAAGTTGATCAGTTAGAGAGCTGTAACCCTACTCTTTATGTTGATGGTGTGTCAGTGCTTCATGAAACAGCCAATGCAGTAGATTTAAGGGCAAAGAATGAAATATTTTGTGCTATCCGGACAAATGATGAACCCATAGACCTCAAAGTTGACACAGGTTCCAAGTGCAATGTTATGTCAGCATAAACATTTGCAAGAGTGTGTTGTGGTGAAAAGTTTGATTTGACAAGGTGTGCAAAACTTGTTGTTTATGAAGGTGAAGAAATTCATACTGAAGGTTCAGTAGTGCTTTCATGTTACTCTGCTGGGAGAAGCTATGACTTGTTATTTTATGTGGTCAAGAGGCACATCCAGTCATTATTAGGGCTCAGAGACAGTTTGAAAATAGGACTGTTATCATTTAACAAAGAAGTCCATCATGTTAGCTTCAAAGACTGCTGCTCTAATTTCACCTAGTACATTTTTTCTACCTATACTGATCTCTTCAAAGACAAATTAGGGAAGCTTCCAGTTGTATACTCCATGAAGTTAGATCCAGATGTTAGTCCAGTTATCACGCCAGCTCGTAAGTTCCAATAGCCATGCAGGACATATTCAAAGCCAAGTTAGATAAAATGGAGTGACAAGATGTGATTTCTCCAGTTGCAGAGCCAACTAAATGGGTATCTTCCATGGTGGTAGCTCATAAGGAAAGCTCAGATGACATCAGAATATGTATTGATCCACAAGATTTGAACAAAGTGCTAAAAGACTTCATCATCCAATGCACACAGTCAAAGAAGTTGCAGATCTTATGCCAAATGCCACTGTTTTCTCTGTCTTAGATGCAAAGAGTTCATTTCAGCAAATTCAGTTTGACAAGAAATCATCATTACTCGCTACATTCAGTGCACCGTTTGGAAGGTACAGTTTTTTGAGAATGCCATTTGGAATAAATTCTGCCAGTGAAGTCTTTCAGCGTGCAATGGAGCAACTTTATTCTGGGTATCCCTGTGCTATTATAGTAGACGACATACTAGTAGAAGATAATGGTGAAGCTGAGCATGACAGAAACCTCAGAAAGTTTCTGGAAAGGGCACGTCAACTGACTCTTAAGTTCAATCTACAGAAATGCAAATTCAGGCTGAAAGAGGTTGCTTATATTGGTAATTTATTTACTAGTTCAGGCCTACGACCAGACCCTTGTAAACAAACAGCCATTCTTGAGATGCCAGCTCCAGATAATGTTCAAGCCTTGCAACATTTTCTTGGCATGGTTAACTATCTAGGCAAGTTCATTCTGGACTTGAGACAACTTTCAGCATCACTTATAGAGCTGACATGTTAAGATGTATCCTGGTTTTGGTTAGAGCAACACCAAAGAGAATTTGATGTCCTGAAACAGATAATTGCTAGTCCACCAACTGTCAGATACTATGATGTTCATGAGCCAGTTACTCTTTCCTGTGATGGTTTGAGATTTGGTCTTGGTGCAGTCATTCTACAAGTGGGTCAACCTGCTGCCTATGCATAGAGAACTCTTACCCAAACTGAAATGCAGTATGCCAGATAGAGAAAGAGCTTTTGGTAATTGTGTTTGCATGGTCAAAGTTCCATGATTATGTTTATGGCAGACCTATCCAGATTGAAACAGACCACCAACGTGAAGTCACTATCTTAAGAAAGCCTATGCATTCAGCTCCAGCCAGATTGCAACATATGATGCTGAAATTACAAAAGTATAATTTTACTCTTGTCTACAAGAAAGAAAAATTCCTCTGTCTTGCTGATATATTGTCCATATTGACAAGAAACACCACAGAACAGCATGAGAATGAGAACCTTGATTCTGAAGTCATGGAAGGGGAAATTTTTCTTCCAAACATCTTGATGAGCTGAGAAATGACACAGCCACATATCCAGTTTTACAAAGGCTCAACTACTTTATCAAGAAAAGGATGGCTGTCAAAGCAATTTAGTTTACCTCAAGAAGTGCAACCTTATTTTCCATACAGAGATGAGATTTTCTCTGACAAAGGTATCATTATGAAAGTTCTGAAAGTAATTGTTCCAATGTCCTTGCAACAAGAGTGCATTACTATCTTGCATCATGGTCACCCAGGAGCAGACTTTACTAAAAGAAGGGTGAGAGGTCTAGTACTTTGGTCTTCTATGTCAAAAGACATTGAGAGAGTGCTTTTATCTTGTTCTGTGTGTAATAGTACAAAGCCACATCAACCTCTTCAGCTAAAGCAGATTCCTGAACTACCTTGGTCGACAGTGGCCACCAACATTTTCGACAACATTATTTGGTGTTAGTAGACTCTTATTCCAACTGGTTCCAGATTGACCTACTTCCTAACCTAACATCCAGTACTGTCATTAGTAAGATGAAGCATCATTTTGCAGTCCATGGTAGTCTGCAGTTGCACAAAGTTATTTCTGACAATGGCAAGCAGTTTACAAGCCAACAGTTCAAAAAATTTGCCAAAGAATGTGACTTTACTCTTATCATGAGTAGCTCAGGGTACCCGCAGTCAAATGGTTTGGCAGAACGTGCACTTTAAAGTGCAAAATAGTTACTAGAGAAGTCAAAATAAGACAATAGTGATGTTTTCCTGAATCATTTCAATCTCAGAATCATTCCTCATGGTAAACATCTTCGTTCATCTGCTCAGAGCACACATTTCCAATCAGTAGTCAATTGTTGGTCCCATGTGTTAAGAACAACAGGTCAGTGAAAACCAATTTGTTGAAGAAGCATTTAACTCAGAAGTCCTACTACTATAAGACTAGCAAACTGCTCAGTCCATTATGAGAAGGAGAAGTGGTAAGGATCTAAACGTCCAAAGATTATAATCAGATTGGTGTCGTGAAGAATATTTGTCCAGAGCTGAGATTATACATTGTGGAATCACAAGGAGCAGAGTTTAAGATGAATCAGAAACATTTAAGATCAGTGTCTGATCCTATGCCACAGCACATAGCCTATGAGAAAAGACTCTTTATCTCAGAGTGAGTTTTCTGGTGTTCCAATTCCAGAGGAAGTTCCAGATAATATCCCCATTCCTGTGATGAATCCAGAAGTTCCTGATATGATTTGTTCACTGAAGACTGTCCCTGTTGCTAGATTTAGTCCAGATTGTTATGTTACGAGATCCGTTCATATTTCCAGATCATGTAAAAGATACACGGCAACTTAGACATGAACACTATGTTTGTCTCTAATGTCTATAATAATGCATGTCTAACTCCAATGTTGTTTTTACCAAGGGCAATCTTTATAAGATGGAGGATGTAGATCAGTATATCTCTATGTACCTTTAAGAAGCTATCCAAGAGCTTGCACAAGTGTATAAATACTGAACACGTGTAAGTCTGACTGCCTTATTCCAGATACACGGTAACTTGGATGTGAATGTTGTTTATTCATTATTGTCTGTATAATTTGCATGCCTATTCAAATGTCATTATCATTGAAAGACAGCTCAGTAAAGAGGGAGGATGTAGATCAGAGTGTGTCTGCACCTTTAAGAAGCTTTCCAGTGAGCTAGCATGTGTATATAAATACTGAGCATTTGCAAGCAAGACTGTCACCTTGTAGTAAGCTGCAGAGGTGAAGCATGTATGTATGTGTAGTAGTCAACTAGATCATTTATATTTTATGTTGCTGCTATCAATCTTGATGTGTTTGTGTGTAATAAAGTATATAAATGAACATCTGAGCCTCTTCGTCTTAACTAGCTATACAAGATGAGTGATATTAGCCACCCAGGGAAACTACATCATTGATAAAACATTCCTAAAAGTAGACCCAGAAGTCAGGGATTTAGTGACTCTTCTAGATAATAAACTGGCTTTCAAATAACATGTGCCTAATGTTGTAAGAAAATTATTCAATGTCACTCATAAGTAAGGGCATGACATCTAGGTCCAGGGGAAGTCATTGAGACATTTTTCTCAGCCATCATTAGACCCATCATCCTCACAAAAAGAATACAGAGTTAAAGAACAATGGCCTACACATATTGCCTCAAAACTCCACCTCTGTAATCTGTTTCCTACAGACTACTGAAAAGCAATTTATCCTGACATACAAGGTATCCTTGGATCCTGCTCTGAAGGACCTTTTCCATATCCTCAAAATGAACAGCACCAGAACTACTAGATCTAAGGATTTACACTTTGCTTGTGACTTAAACAGGACATGTTGGTGGCACAAGTATGTATCTCAAAGAAACCTCATTCTCGGGAATATGCATCCCATACATGTGAAACAGAGCCCTTCCCTAACCTTATTCAAGTGCCTGGTCTGACACCTATGTCTCTGACGGACAATGGCAGCAGTTAAATCATGCCCTAACTAACATACAGTCCTTAAAATAACTCGTGGGATACATTTGGGTTGCATGGCTAGGCTTATAATGGCACAACAGTCACTAGCCTAGTATAAACCTATGAGCCTATCATCATTTCTTGTTAGTTTTCTTCTCCTGCTGTCTCATAACAGGGTTGTGATGTAGTGCTTTTCCTTCAGTCTGCTGTCCTTATCCATTGCCTAGTAATTTGAATTTACCTTATTAAAGTTATAATGCTGAAGAGGCACATGTTTTTTCTCTTTTTAATTTGTTATAACTATGTTGGCTGCAATGGCATTCAGAATTGTTTATTTTAGGTTCATTCATTTTGTTAAGAATTCACTCTGTTTTAACAATGAGTCATTTGTTTGCCCTTTAATGCAAATAATCGCTTCATATTGTCTTTTACACAAAAATAACTTAATACTGACCCTTTTAAATATAACATCATATGAAATTGACTGTATGTGAATTGTCGCAATACACAACTACTAATACATCTGTGTGGCTGGCAATTGTTATACTAACTGTGTAAAAAAGTTGCATTCACTGTGTAATACATAATACAGTTGTGGGTTATATGCAAACATTACAGTTCCCTCTTCTCTCAAATTTATATTTATAGTACCATGTACTGTTTTGTCATAAAGAGTTCAGCTTTTCTTATTTGATACACTGTAAGAGCTTTTTATTGATGAATTTTAAGTTTTTCTGCACTCAGAAATTGTGCTTACACATGTAAATCACCCTCACTGCTCTTTCAGTGTTTTTTTTTCAGTGTGTCTAGTATTAGCAAGTTCAAAACTTCAAATCAGGTTATTAAGGAGGCTGCATCTAAAGAATTAGGGTTAAAAGCCTTATTACTAAGGAAGCCATCTAATCTAGATTTGGAAATTAGAAGTGTGGGAGTACATCTCACCACAAAGGGAAGTTTGTTAAACAAACAAGGTGTTCTAAAAGTGAAGACATTTTTCTTAATCAAGTTACTAAACTTGTTGGTCATTGCCAGCAATTAATTATTTTTGGTGCAAAATGATTGGTTAATGAAGCTACTATTTAAAGTGGCTCATGTAGTTGTTAACATACACATATCTGACAAAAGATTCTCTTATCCTTTGTAACTACAGCTAACGTTTGTAGTACCTCACATTCACCTAATTGCTTTCATTAGGTTTGTTCAGTAATAATGTATATTTCTTTATTCAGAATATTTTGCAAAAGTCTTATACACAGATCAGCCTTTGTTTCTTATTAAACATGAGGTTTAAGGTATTACATTTTGAAGACTCTGGTTTTATCTGAATCTTTCTGTTTGCTGTTGGCTTTATGGCTTTTCTGTGTGACATTATTAACTTTTATTCTGATTAACTTTATTTCATTCAGACGTTAACTTTTTATCAAAATCTTCCTAAAAGTTAAGCTACCAAACAGGCTTGATGCTATTTTCATAAGCACATGAGGTCCTCTCCATTGTCAAATGAAAGTGTCTTAAAATAAGACATGAACCAGATGATATGTCATTTTGGTGAATTGTGCATATCTCTTAACCTCTCAGTGCAAGAAATCTGGACAAAGCCAAATATAATGGGAACAAAGACACCAAAATAGGGACAGATTTTAAATATTGCTTCTATAAACTTAGAAAGCTGCTAGAATAATAGGGTTTGTGTTGATGTGCATTTTCTGAAGAATATGAAGTCTGAAACATAAATGTATGTCATTATTTACTAACTTCAATCCTCAACAATTTGCCAGAAAACCAACAAATTTTATGAAGAACAGACCAAAAAAGTGAGGAACAGACCAAAAATATGAGCCAAATGTCTGGACATTCTAAGAAAATCTGGACAGCTGAGAGGTATGGAAAATCCTACATGGCTTCGCAGACAGTTGGTGGTGGACATATCTATGGCCTACATACATGGATGGGACCAGTTTTTATAAAGGATTACTTCATTTATTAATAGTTATCACTTTGAACAGTCTATTATATATTATTACAAAGCAGGTAGGCGGGAAAACATGTAAATTGGTCACATATTACGCATAGCTGTATGGTTCAATGGCATATCAGCAAGCTGAGGAGAGAAATGACATGAGTCTGCCATGCATAAAGTACAACGCTGATTAAGTTTACAGTATCACTTAAAATGCTTCATTTATAATTCTGGTTAGAAAAAAATGTCATTTCAAAGAGAACTGAAACTGATGGCTGTTTTCTCCATGGAGGCTGCTGCCATGATCTACCGTACTTTTCTCATATTTATGCTATTTTCCTCAGACAACTGCAAAGCACTTTTAACTTGCAACACTATTTACAGGGGAATTAACTGAGGCTTGACCTACCTCACTCAGTTTAAAAAGTCACAACTTCATTTTCATTGCTGTCCATTGACACTAAGATGACAGAACGAAAAGTTTGCCACTTAGGTCTAATTGCAATCATTCAGGACATTTCTTATTCCAAATTAATTTTGAAGAAGTTGGCAGAGTTGTTCATCAATTACTTAATTCTGCAGTCTTTAAAGCATGATTACAAACACTCATGCAATGGGCACCCAATTAACCTTATTTGTTTCCTTTTTGAAAAACGTAGACACAAGATAACAGTTTATACTATGAATGATAAAGAATTATATGTAACACATCCTGGGTACTGGGTATCACACTATCATACAACTAGTGTCTTCTATCATTGGACGAACATGGCATTTCTGATTTTTTCAGTTATACTTCATCTTGTTAGCTTTTCAGCACCTCTCTTATAATCTTTAAACCTTGTGAACCTATAATTCATAGGTTCATAGGTATGTACTAGGCTATTGACCCTAGGGCCTATATAAGCCTAGCCAAAAAGGTAGCCTAGCTTTCGCCACCCAAGAAAATTATTTTCCTGTGCCCCTGTCGATCAGAGCCACAGAAGTGATCCCTGGGGATTTCTTATTTCCCATCCAATCAAGATTTTTCTTGAAGAGTGCTAATGAGGAGCTCTGTTTGACATAGATAGGCAGCCTGTTCCAGAGTATGGGAAGTCTCTGGGAGAGGAAACTATCCCTCCATCATTATGCATGTAAAACCTCCTTTATATAGTTATAGTTTATACTCATTTTTTATGTATTACATGTTTAGAAACTAATGTCCATCCAACAATTACATACAGTAAACTCCCACTTATCCAGCCTCTCTTTAACTGACTTTCTCTTTAACCAGACATCAAATTATTGACATAGTTCTAGCAAAAGTAAACAGAGAAGAACAATGCTTCGGCCTCCTCTTGGCTAAATAATGGCAGACATTTAAATTTTAGACTATATATTCACTAGAAAAATGCATACTAACACAAATCATGTTATTCTAGCTGATTTATAATGAGAAAGTTTACAGTATTGCAAGCTTTAAGCAATAATGAAATCCAACTATCAAATACAGTGATGGTCATTCAGTGACACATATAATATCTTTGTAAATTTTAAATAAGTGCAAACTGGTATGCCAATAACTATCTTCTTTTGTGAAGGTGGATTTTGGTGTGGCTTGCTAGGGTTAGCATGCTACTGCCCTTATTTTAAAAATCAAAGTTATTCTTGGATTGACAATATTACTTACTAAATAAAATAATATAAGCTTTTTAAGAAACCATGAATAAATCTTGTGTGCTATAGTATGAGTTATGTATACATTTCTAGAGTAGTTCTATAATTTTTGTGCTGAACAAACTGCACGTGTCACAATTGTTATCTTAAAAGTCATATTGGTTTACAAGTGTTAAGACTCATCACAGTCACAATGAGCATTATGTATCAGCTCTAAGATGGGGAAAGGCATAAAGGCACTAATTCCTACTTTTTTCCTGTAGCAACCTTCTTAAAAAAGCAGCATCTTTGTTTTAGGCTGAGGTTTGTGCCAACTTTCCCTTACATGCTGTCAATAACAGCTGTAATTCTTATAGAAACAACTACATAAGGAGGCTTATTGCAGTTTTGTTGAATAAGGGAATAAAAAGTCAGCTCCACCTATTGAATGGAAAAAATGTAATGTTTTCAGTTGAAAGTCAGTAATGAAATTGGAGAATGTATGCTGCCACTCTGGGCAATAATTGGTAAGTGCAAATCTGCATGTTATTTATGTTTATTGGGTTGTCCCTACTGGGGGCTGTTCATTCAGGTCCAGGGGTAGAAGGATGTCACAAATCAACTCATCAGCAAAACTACCTTGACTGTGTGACTGCAAGCTATTTAAACTCATGCACTGTAAAACATTGTTATTCTTTGCCTGTATTTTTTTCACCAGATACATTTGTAACTTAAAAGATAGCTACTATCTGAAACAAAATGGCAAAAGTCTGCTTCTCTAGCCAGTGTATCTTTGTGGGTCTCAAATGCCACACATTTTGGGGCATGCCACTCATTTTGGCTGTCAAAGCCCTCTGTACTATTAGTCTTCCAAACAGCATGGACATACCTAGAAACTTAAATTTGCAAATGCTCTATAATTAATACAAATTAAAGCACTTAAGCACTTTTGCACTTGATTTCACTGTTTTTTATTTTTACTTCTAGTCAGCATGGCAGATATTTG
>NC_056748.1:530455175-530477675 GCF_019279795.1 Protopterus annectens
GTGACATATTAGCATTATTTGTGTTTTCAGGATTTTGAGTTTCAGGATTTTTTTGATTTTCAGGCTTATAATGTTTCAGGCTTCTGAATGGGAACTATATATATATATATATATATATATATATATATATATATATATATATATACACACACACACACACACACACACACACACACACACACACACACACACACACACACACACACACACACACACACACACATACATATCTGTATATATATACCATCTTGTAGCAGAAAGAGTAAAAATGTAATTTAGTAAGAAAAGGAAGATGATGAGTGAAAGATGATAACTATTGTCATTTTGTAAACAAGAAAAAACAAGTCAAGATTTAGGAACTATAAATGGTTGTCATAGAAAACAGTATGAACCACTGGACAATAAAAGGGATACTGTTGGATGAAGGGCGCTAATATCGGTGACTGTGTATATAAGAGAGATTAATGAAGTGGCATATTTTATTTTTGTAAGCTGGTAATGTTTTCTAAGGAGAGGGAAGAAATTACTTGATCACTGACATCAGTAAGGATTTAGTTGTGGCATGTCCAAAGTCCCTTGTGAAATGACTTCCAAGTCTGTGTCGGCAGCAGGGCTTAGACAGGACTTTTATGGCAATAACTTCATTGTGCAGCTGGAAGCCTAAGGATGGGTCTAGAGAGAGGCCTATAAATCTGTGTGAATCAGTGGACAAGATGGGTTTACCCTATACATCCATGAGGTGGATGAATCGGCTTGTAGATAATCTGTGAGTAGAGCCAAAAGCATGGTCTGAGTCTGCTAGAATTTAGAAGTAACTAGCTGATATGTAGTAAGAAATTACCTGCAGTGGCCAAAACCTCATATTGTGCTGCACACCTAAAAAGGCCAGGAATCACACTAGTGGACAATGGCCATGCTATTTCCCCACCTGTTTGAAACTGCTATTGGCTTTATGGTATACCTGGAAAGGCATACAGGTGCATAGGTGAAGGCATACAGGTGCTTAGGTAAAGGCATACAGGTACTTAGGTAAAGGCATACAGGTGCATAGGTAAAAGATGTTGCAGGTCACCATTTAGTGGGACAGACATGGTACAGATGAACAAAGCTCTAGCTGTCCACATGTGTGGTGGAGATCATATGTGTCATGTTGTAGAGCCATGATGCATAAAACACATGTAAAGATGCAGATGCAGAGATCCACTCTCACTGCAGGACAGGTTTCACAGGTACACTCTGTACAGTGTGGTGTGGTAGAGGCACTCTTGTAACAGGCTACAGGTAACTGCCCTGCAGCCTACACTAGCAACCTTTAGCTGTGACCTGTACCTCTGTATGGGTCAAGTGTTGTATACTCTGTGCTACCTGTGGATTGTGTGATGGGCTACTGTAATGTGGATGTATCAGATATCACAGAGAAACAGTTTGACATATGTCTTTCTTCATACCCATAGAACAAGATTGCTCCAAATTAAATGAAGATGTTCTTCCAGGCAGAAACAGATGTCTTTCTGCAGATTCTACATGAGTAGACAGAAATGACTGGGTCTTCTGCAAAATGGTGTGGATGAACCTTGTTGTTCATTTAATTGTTGTCAGTGGTCAACAGATCACAAGATCATCTATATTGTAGATGTCACCAACATGACCTATCATGCCTCTATCAAGACAACCAACCTTGCATAGGTGCATTTGACTGTGGGTGGGGGAATACCTACATAGTCACCACTAATAGACACTGAAGAGATCCTGACATTTCTTTCCAGGATTCTAGGCAAGTCTCACATACTTAGTTTAGAATTTGACATTGATGCAAAACTTTACCCACCATTATGGGTGTCAGTATGTGATACCCCTTATATATCATGTAGTACAAAATGTCAGAGCTGGAACCAGTCCCATATCAAATATGATCATATCATTCTTACAAGCACTTCAGGTCTTCAGCTGCTACGTGAGATTGCACAAGGTATGTGGACCTATATTTTTTAAATGTCATTTTGTTTTCCAGCTTCAGCATCACAATCTGGGATTGTCACAAAGTAGCAATGATATACTTGACTTTTTTTGTCTTCACAGCAGCTTTTGTATATATGGATTCACCTCTGTGGATGTTGGCATGCTTGGCAACTGCAGTGCTGATGTTAGGTATGAGTACCTTGGATGGCATATTACCCTCCCCTTCTACAAATGGGTCCTTTTCAGCTCAGTGAAAAATCAGTTCATCCAATGGCATTTTCAGTGCAATTGCATCGAACATGCCATTCGTTGAAATGTTCATACTGAGATCTCAAGTACAGCCAGGATCGTGAAATTTGCCTTTTGCCCACTGTATTGTGATCTCGGAGTTGGTATATGTAATTAGAGGGGGGTGTGGGAGGTGCAGACCTCCACATGAGGGGAATTCGATGAACTGCATTTCATTGACTGTTCAATGGTGTGATATAGACCCCTACAAACACAACTCCATTGTGTGTGCAACCCACCTTTTCAGTTATAGGAAACAATTGTAGCTCAGAAATTCATCAAAGCAGCACATCAGGATGCACTCTCATCCTCTGCACATCAGATAACAATGGGTGTTGGCAGCTAGCAATACTTTGGCTCCTATCTAACACCTGAGCAAAGCATTTTCATGGCCATAATATAACAGATGTGCAGGCAGCCATACAAGCAGGGGCTGATGCCATCTTGGCCATTACAGAGCTAATTGATATGGTATGTGAACTGCATGATTACCTCAGATAGAGCTTTGCCTATCTGTATTCAGTGTTTGGTGCCTTCTTTCTTTCAGTCTGCTACTGTCTGACCTACCCATGGTTTTTCTGGTGATGTACGAATACTGTTTTCTACTTTTGTTTCTTTAATCATTGGACTTTTTCACTGAAACCACAAGATATTGTATTTTCTTTACAGTGTCATGCTTCCACATGTAAATTCAATCCAGACTTTGATACCTAGCACCAGGTATAAGAATAGACAGTCACATATAATTATTTATACGCAAACATTTGCACTACACTGAGCAAATGCATACTACTTGCATGCTCTTGCCTCTGTAACAATGACTTGAATGTTCATCTACTTTGTTTTTTTACATACTGTATATAGCAGACATACCTGCAAATTGCACTCACTATAAACTATCTATCTAAGCTGCCTATGCTAAGAAAGTCTTGCTCTGTTTTACTTGAAGTAAGTTAGATACATTCTTCAGTGAACACATGCATTGTACTTGCGACTTGATGTCACGGCAAAAAAGTTTAAGATTGTTCAATTAAATTGATTTAAGCACTGTATGCTGCTGGCATACCAATGTATTGCACTCTTCATGTGTTAATTGTTAAGGCTATTTAGGCTAAGAAGGCTTTTCCTCTCTTGTTTGTAGAAGTAGTAGCATATGAAGGGATAATCAGCTATTAGTTGGTCTCATGTACTGCATTTCTCTGCTATTAATTTGTTTAGTAAATTAGCAGTGATGGCAGTTCCTGGTTATAGTACAGTATATCTGAATGCATGAAACTGGCAGAGATGCAATTTCTATCAGTTTATTTGAATGCATGCAAATTCCAATTGATTGAGAATTGTATTGAATACAGCACCAACTTCCACTTCTCCTTTTTGTTTTCAACTCATCTCTCTTTACTGTTACTTCTAACAACCCTTCCCTCCCCCACTGCCTCCTTTCTGGTCAGTAGACTGCCTTCTAATCTAGCCTTTAAGGTAATAACACAGACTACATTTCCAGCTACCTCTTTTTTTTTGTCTCTGCTTAGACTTCCTTACCAAGTACATTTTAGCAATTACATGTATCCTTAGTCCTTTCCTTGGTTAACCTCTCTTTTCTCCCCTCCTTTTCTTAGGCTTTATACACCTTGTTACTGCCTTTCATTTTTATCCTGCAGACCTTAATGAATTTCATGGGATATGTCTGGCACTCATGCAAAGACATCTCCTTATGTCACAGGAACCCTGCAAGTTTCAAAAACTTCTTAATTTAATCTATGTAAAGCTTTGTAACTGTTAGTGTATCTCATCCTTATTAATTGTACCAGCTCCTCATACATCCCCACACCATGCTCTAATTTCTCTCTCCTTCCCCATCTATTATTGTCTTTCCAGCCTCTGGCTTATACTGCCTAAGTAATAGATATCACTCTGGTAAATCTTAATGCAATCATTGTCCAAGGTTTTTTCTAACCTCTCTCCCAATAGTTAAGTAGATCGGATTTTCTCTACATACTCTAATTTTAATTTCCATTTTTGTCTCCTAGGTGTTTTCCCCTGCATACCACTTATTAGCTCAGCTTTATTAATCACTTTTAGTCACTGCTATTACCTTTGCTGATTTTATCTCTTGAAGATAGTTCTAGCATCAGACACTTTCCCGAGCTTGTAATAATCTATATGGTATACCCCTTAACTCTTTCACAAAATCCAGCTCCTATTTGAGCTGATTATGACTTACTTGATTGTTTTTTTTGCATGCTTCTTCAACTGGGTCCAGCCAATTCCGTTCGCTCTCGCTGTGCTCGGGCTCATTCCACTCCCCTACCTTATCCCCATTCCCACCCACCCTTCTTCAATTACATTTATACTTACCTTAATTCCTCCCCTTTCAACAATTCATCCAATCACACATACCCTTATATCCCTATCAAATCACATCATGCCTAATATAACACTCCATAATGAAACATTACCTTCAACTAATGTGTTAACAGTTCTCCACCCTACATCCTCTTTTCAAATTCCCTCATACCACATCCCCTTTTTTCTTCTTCCTAATATATATTACCATCATGATTTACCCTAAACCTTCCATACACTTTCTAACTTCCTTTACTCTAACCCTCTTTCTTCTAAATCATACTACATTAATCAAATCCCCAAAAATCTCTTTAATAGCAAAATCAAACACATCCAACACAATCACTGAAAAGCAAACAGATAGCTTCTCTAGCATATCATCCAGCCTGTATGATTCAAATATACTACTACTTGCTAAATACAAAAGTCAACAAGCCTCTCTCACACCTAAACCACTGCTTCTCTCAAAACTAAAGCATATAATAAAATCTACTCACAGTAACCACCACTTCACCCACAACTCTGACTTATCACAATGTGGAGACATCCACCCAAACCCAGGACCTACTGCTATCCCCATCTCTTTTAGAACTTCTTCCCCCAAAGATGTATTTCTAGTTACTCTCAATCTACACAGTATTTGCAACAAAGTAACAGAGTTCCATGCATAGCTATCTCAATACTCCACAGACATAGTTGCAGCCACAGAAACATGGCTAAATGCACATCCAAGATACTGAACTGCTCCGGTCAGAATATAACATAATAAGAGCTGCCTGAACTAAAACAAGGGGGAGCAGTAGCCTTAATATATCCCAATTCTCTCACAATACTTCCTTACCTCAAGCCCATACAGTAGCTTTAATATTTACCCAAAGCCCATTCCTACTTTCTGTAATACTGAACTTCTCATAGCCTTCTTAAAAGTTAATAAAACAAAGCAACTATGTATTACAGTCATATATATATATATATATATATATATATATATATATATATATATATATATATATATATATATATTTCTCCTGGCCACAACATTCCAATTTTAGAAGGCATCCTATCCTGGGTCTCATAAATACATCTAATGAAACTACCATCATAGGTGACATTAACAGTAATTGGCAAAACTTAATGTCAGACTTCCCAGCATATAGTATAAATCTTTATAGATATGCACAACTCATCACTACAACAGCTATGTTTCAGAAAAGTAGCAGCCCAGGATCTCGTCTGGACTGGATCCTGGTCTCTGATCCCTATGAATACTCCAACTTCAGTACTCTTCCAGATATTTTAAGTGACCACCTTCCTGCTGATAAGAATCAGTACTTCTCCCAACAATTAACCTCCACAAAAACAACCCAAAAGTTTTTGACACACCACCTCTTTACTTCTCACCTCAGTAAACAAAGAAAATACCTCTCCAGCCACCAATAATTCTCCATCCCAAATAGCAGATGTATTTAACACCCACTTTATAGAAAGCATACTTAAATTTGTCAACAATCACACTAAGCCCATAAATCTTAACTCCACAAATAATCTTAGCCCTTCTCCTTCTCAAACATCTTCCAAACACTCCTCATCTTCCTACTTTCCCCACAAGGCATTTCTACAACAGACCTTCATCTTCCTTTCCTGTCTCTACATCCAGTACACATTAGCCATATATATATATATATATATATATATATATATATATATATATATATATATATATATATATATATATATATATAAACTATTACTCAAATTAAAACCCTGTTCTTCTTCTGCTGACAGCCTCCCTTTCAAATACTTGAAAGAAGCTGCAGATGCCATTGCATACCCAGTTAACATTCTCATCAAGTGATCTATCAAAGAATCGTACATTCCTCCCTTTAGAAAAAATCTGTCATAACCCCTTTACACAAAGGAGGGAAATGTAATGACTTAACTAATTACTAACCCACCTCTATTCTATCTCCCTTATCCAAACTGTTACAAAAATGTGTACATAAACAACTACTTGACCACATTCTTCAGAACAAATTATTTACACCCTCCCAACATGGTTTCAGGCCATCATACAGTACAACAACTGGACCAATGTCCTTTACAGATACAGTTAATAAAGCAAGAGACTCAGTAATAGTTCTTGACCTTTCTAAGGCCTTTGATACAGTTTCACGCCTCAAAGTCTTATAAGAACTTTCATCTTTCCTTATATACACAACAGTAGTTTACCATTTCATAAAATGGCTCCATGATGTTGTTTCCGTCCTCTGTGGTATGTAAAAACCACATATATTCATCCACAAGCTGTAGTATGACACTGAGAAATTGATGGAATATCTGTGAGGCAGGTGCCTGGGATATAGCCAGTGTGTTCCCAGAAGGCTGGCGGAAGGTCTCTAAGAATAAGATACTGTTTCTGAAACTCTGCTATCTTGACTGCCTGCACTTCAGCTGTGGCAGCTGAACTGGAATTTATTTTATCTTTATTTAACACAAAAAATCTGTGTGTTCCTGTTGTAACCAGTTCTTCTAATCTTGTACATTTGTACAATCTACTGCACCCACATTCTTAGAAGTGTCATTTGTGTGCATTACTGTACATTCTTTAGCATTTTTATTTTTCCATAAAACCTTGTTACTAAGTCTACAGAACTGCTCACTGTTATAACATTTGACTCTTAAAGCCCTGGCATAGCTGCACTCTTGTCCTCTAGGAGGCATCTATTTGCAACTGAAATCAACATGTCTGTATTACTCAGTACATTATTCCATAATTTCTTTTTCTGTAAACAATGAAATATTGCCATTTTCTCAACCTTAAACAATGACAGATAATCTGGTTTGGTGCTGGACTGCCACACCCTTTATAAATAAGCTGAAATTTTGTTTTTATAGAACTAGCAACAACACTGATGAGCTATGGTATGCATTTTTTCTTTATTTTGCCCTGAATTCTGTATATCGCTTATGCTGGTGTTTATTACATCAAACTGATCAAAATCTGCCCTCTGAGACCACTTATTCCCACTTAGTGCAATATTTGCACTGGCTTCTGAAAACAATAAACTAGAATTTATTACATTTGGAACATCTGTTTTTGAAATAATATGAACTTGAGACATTGCAAATGCTTGCTTAACGTCTTGTCTGGAAATCTGTATGTTACCTACACTGTGTTTACATTTGTAGCTGCAATACTGTGACTTAACTCTGTATTTTGAACTAAACATAAACTAGAATTGATTGCATTCTGAACATCTGTATTTGAAATAATGTGAACTTGACATTACAAATGTTTGCTTTGTGTATTTTCTGGAAATTTGCATGTTACTTTGTGTTTGCATCTGTATCTGTAATACTGTGACTTAACTCTATATTTTGAATTACATCTGCTGTGGGATTTACACTGATTTCTGAAGACTATAAACAATAATTTGTGTCATTTAACTCTGAAACCATATTGATATAAGCTGGCTCATTCTGTGACTTTGTTGCTGTACTTATTACAGTCTGCTACTGAGATTTAACCCTTTTGCATCTAGAAAGATTTAACATTCCTGAGCTAATAACCTTAAAGTTTAAATTAACATTTCTGAAACACAGTTTTTAGGCTGTTTTGTACAATGTTTAACTTCAAACCACACATTTACTGTTGCTTTTACTGTAGAAGTATTATTTGACTTCTGGCTCTTAACTGGCTTTGCCACTGCAACAAGCCTGGCTAAATCTTAACTAAAATGAGAATTATTTCTCAAAATACTGTTAAAATTTCCCCTGTGTTTAACCCAAGGGAAACTTTATCCTATGAACTTGCTTTTACATTCTTTGCATATATCAAATATGTAAAATGTCTACATTGTTTATAACTGTTTTTATTTGTAACTGTCTGTCTTGGAGCTCTTCTCCCGGGCCTCTGCTGAAAATGGACATGATTCCAGTCAGACTATTCCGGTCAACAAATGCAAAATAAAATAAATAAATAAAAATAAATTGACATAGTTATACCATTTACATTCACTGATATATTTAAACCTTTCTGAGATTTACTATTTGACTTAGCTAGAAAATACATTCCAATAAAAATGAATACTCACATAAGGAAAGCTGGAGTTGCTTGAAGAAGTTGGCCTGGTATCATGCAGCTTTTGTAAACTTTCTTGGAATTGTGATGTCACAGTGGAAACGTGAATTTGAAAGTTTGTCGTCTTTTTTGGAGATGGTGAAGTTTTCTGATACATTGCTGTTAACAGGATAATCCCCAGGATTCAATAAACTCTGTGTAGGAATAGTGTTATTCCCACATGGAGTGAATGGTGTTCACATCCGCATGACCATCTCAGCAGCATGCCTTACATATTCATGAAGGCACGCTACTGAGAATGGATCTGCCAACATGAACACTGAATGAGTGCAGGGGGCATGTTGTAGTAGTGCTAACAGATCCAAAATGCTCCCTGCACTCTCAAAATGCTGTATGGCACTTTTTAAGTGCTTTCAGTGTCCACAGACACTTAAAGCAACTAATAAAAGTAAAACAGTGTCCACGGACACTGAAAGAGTTAGTAGAAATGGAAATAAATACAGGGGGTGTGTGACATACCTTCCAACGTCTTAGAGAAAAAAATCTTGACAAAGCCTAAAATGATGGGGGGACAAATAGGGACAGATTTCAAATATTGCTCTTACAAACTTAGAAAGTTGATAGAGGAACAGCGTTTGTATTAACATAATATCTTTGGAAGGATTAGAAGTCTGATACTCAAATCTGTGCTATTATGTAGTGACTTCAATCCTGATATTGCTCATACAGACTTAGAGAGTCGATAGAATGACAGGTAGTGCATTACCAAATATGAATTACTATTAGTATTAATCCATGTAATTAAAATGTTTATAGCTGAGTGGGTTTGCATGTTATGGCCCTCTGTTCAGCATTGCTTAAACATCTCATAGGAGCTAAAGACAAATGTATTGCTAAAAACCTAAATGGCGAGATAGTGTAGTGGTTAGAGTTCCAGCTTTGCATACAGCAGTTCACGGTTTGAGTCCCAAGACAGGCCCTTCATTTTTACATGGGAAAGCATTGTTAAAATTATATTTTTGTATTAAATTATGTAGTAATTGATATTTGTTAGCCAGAGTAGTGTAGCTGGTTCTAAATGGAAGCATCAGAGGATATAACATGTGAAATCACCCATGTATACACAAATGTCTCATACAGTATAGTCACACCCCAAGGTAATGTAATGAAAGAACATAGGGGGACGTCTTGTAAAGTAAATCATATACATGTAATAATATGTCAGTAATGATTAATTAATTTACAATTCCGATATTTTGTCTGAAATGAAAACTGAGCAATGCTTAGCAGTGCTGAGCTCTGCTCAGCTGGTTTAAGCATTGCTTAGAAGTTAATTCTAAGCAGCAGTCAGCTCAGCTAAGCGGATTTGCACACTGCTAAGTACTGCTCAGCATTTTCCCCTTTAAGCACTGCCCAACTCAGCCTAGTGGGTTTGCACATGGCTGAGCTGTGCTCAACATTTTGAAAATAGTCCAATAATGGCAAAGGGTGGGAATATGGCCTTATTTAAACCACGCATGTTGTAATACAGCCAGAACTTGTTGTAGTTTGATCTGTAAAGGAACCATGTCTGGCATTGGGGAGGGAGATTGCTTTCGGCACAGCACTGGGACATTCTGGAGTCCAGGGTCATGGCTGGGATCCTTGTCAAACACCATGATGACAGACTGCTGCACGGCCAATTCAAGGGCTTACAATACAAAGCGGATGCCCAGAACCATCTGGCACATGACCTCACCAGTGCCACTGGAATCCCCCGAACTGGTGAGCAGGTACGGCATCATTATGTTGACCTAAAGTGCAGGAAGGGGATGCTCTTGGCCCAATGGACCCAAGATGCTCGGGCATGGAATGCTTCAGTAGTTTGTAAGTATCTCATCCATAGCTGTACCAAATTCTAGCCTGAGTATGTGGTAGACAGGTATGTATAATGTTTGCTTTCTCCCCCTAGATGCAGCGGAGAGGGCTAGCAATGTGGAGGCCCATGCAGACAGACTGTCAAGGCTGCGCCAACAGGCTGGTGAGTACAGATCTATCTTGTAGTATATAGTGCATAAATAAGAAGGAGTACATTGTTTACTGCCAGTAGGTATAGCGTATGCAGTAGTAAAGCACTGTGTCATGTTACTAAAATAAAGATTTATACCACAAACTGTGGTGTTTACTCTGATATGTTCTTGTAGAAATAGAATATGTACAGGTTCTTCACAGCAAATATGGATTTGACAGTATGCATTAACTGAGGTTGATCTGAGACTGAGCTGTTATGCAAAACTGTAGATTGTGGAGCTGTAAAACAAGATATGAATGAAATATGAAATATGTTATGCTCTAAGATCTGAAACCTGAATAGTAATGTGTAATGTATTATAGTGTGTCCCCTGCAGCATTACCTTGTGTTAATCTTTGTTTTCCAGATTGTATTATTTCAAGGGATTAATACACAGTACACTATCTGTCATGCATGAGTGTCAGGATTACGGGGGCAGACTGTCTAAACAACAGAGTATTAGGCAGAAATCAGCAAAGAAGTGACAGCAGTTCCCCAGTAGATCAGTGAGAAGAGAAATAGCTTTGATGTTCATTTTTGCACAGCCAGACATGGTTTGAATTCAGAAAGTTGTACTGAGATGTGTGCATATATACACTCAAGAAATATTGAATATTTATAGAAACAGTCAGATAGTGTTAACAGATATTTTCTCCACACATCTTACAGTTAAATAAATGTTTGTAGTAGCTGTATGAAGGGTATACTAATACACCATGTACAACTGTTCCACTGTCCAACCCAATGCCTGCAAATGACAGCAGGATAGGTACATACACCATGCACTCTTCCTGATACATGTCTCTCAGGTGTCATGCTATCATGGCTATTGGTCAGTGCTGTCAGTAACCTTGGACACAGATAGGAATCCAGATGAAGTATGTCAGTAGCACACTCACACAACATTAATGCAGGGTACCCCGTCTTTGTCATATATGTAACCCTGACATGTACGAGTCTCCCCTAGTCATGTATCCATAGTTGTCACAGTTTTCCCCATACCATTCCAGGTTGACAATTTAACAGGTATGCATGTGCTACAGATGCTATGGACCATAGGTAGATGTAAAGTGAGGGCAGACCTGTAGAGTATTGAGCAGTACTGTTGTGAAAAATAGAAGCCTATACAGTTGTTAATGGACTTTTTTCTCTCCCCCATCCCTTATCTACATCAATAATTATTATTCATATACTATGGGCATGTTGTTCTCAAAACCTATTGTTGGGACTTGTGTTCTGTTATTGTTCATATATTTAATTTGTTGCATATTAACAAACCTTGTTCAAATACCATTGTTGGTGGCCTGTTGCTGTCAATGTAACTGGCATGCTGTTACAATGCTTACTGTTGTTCCATTTATGCATGTGTTCTGTTTGTTATGCAACTGTTTCAAATCTATTGTTTTGGGTTAATTTCAACATCCACACATGCTGTTAAAACTAATTTTGACATGTTGTGCTCATGACTAACCAATAAATCTTGGAAAACCTCAACACCATAGCACATTTGTGAAGGGAGATCCCAGCGGATATGCCTGTCCCACCTCATCTGGCCATGGCACTGAGCCCCAGCACGTCTGGGACCCAACCTGGAACTTGCTCCTCCACTGGTCCTGCACCACGTTTGGGTGGAATTGTCTCAGGGGATGGTGCCTGTCCTCCACCCTGGGTGAGGGCATGTAGAAGAGCCTGTCACCTACTGCAAGTTCCAGGGTATGGTGTGTAGCATCATCCGCTCAGAGTTGGATGGATGGCTGAGCCAGATAGAGGGCCACCTGGCACACCTCGAGGGTCAGGCTGCCCCTGTTGTCCAGCCACCAGCACAGCCATCTTTGGGGCCATGAAGGTGCAGTGGTGACTGCCCATGAGTGGGGACCTCAGTCCTAATGTATCCATTTGTGGGCTCATGGGCCTCTGATTGCCAACCACCCTCCCCGTCCAAGGTGTTTACCCCCTCACGTGTCATATACCACCCCTGTCTGCTGTCTTCTGTGTCTTATCTGTCTGTGAATGCAACCTATCCTACCCAACCTACCACCCCAAAAATACATACAGCCCTTCCCCAATATCCCACTCTCACCTTAATAAAAAAGGGGCATCTGTTCTGCAAAAAAAAAATATTGCCCCATACATAGCTCTATATTTCTCCCCCATGTACAGTGACATAAATCTATCTGCGCTCAAATTACTCTACAAATATATGTTGCCAGCACCCCTCCCTGTGGGATATGAGGCTGTAAATTCCAATTTTTCCACATCATTCACAGCTGTTGCTGCAGAAGGAATGTAGAGCTATGGTCCTTTCTTACACCCATCCTGCACATCCATAGCTGCTTTTCCTAATGTTTTATCCCCTGCTTGCCCCCATTTCACCACTTTCCTATCACCCTTTTTTCTTTTCTTTATTTATAATTAGCACAGGTTTAAGTGCCACTAAGCAGACTTAACCATCTTTCAGCATCACAAAAACTTGCTTTAATCACGCAAAGAAATACTCAGCCCTGCCAAGTCTCAAACACAGGACCCTGTGCAGTACAATCACAGCAATGTACCACTATACCATCTGAGCTGTGGAATTCGTAATGCTTTTACAAACATGTCATGCATTACAGTCATTTAACATAAGGGGGAAAATACCCATCCCTAGCAAGACTTAAACCTAGGACACTGTCCACTCCAGTCACTGCAGCTATCACTATTCCACATGAGCTGTGAGAAGTAGTAAGGCTTCAGTAAATATATCATGCAGGATGGTCATTCAACATTAGGGAAAAACCTGTGGCATTAGTAATGTTTATATATATATATATATATATATATATATATATATATATATATATATATATATAGATATATATATAGATATATATATATATATATATATATATATATATATATATACACACACACACACACACACACACACACACACACACACACACACACACACACACACACACACACACACACACATACACACACACATATATATATAGTTCCTCTTCACAAGATCGAATGGATGGAAGCTTGAAATTCATAATCTCGAGACCAGAATCTCGAACTTCCATTCACTCGAAATTGTGAATGGGAGCCTTAGGCTTAATAAAATAAAAAGTTAATTGACCTTGTTGCAGGGGGCCAGGTCCCCCTGTACCCTAGCAGTTTAAATGCGAATGTTCCGTGACCGCACTATAGCGGAGGAATGAAAAATCTTCCGTTTTGAACTTACGCGTATAGAGCGGAATGGGAGATTTCCCTTTCCTTCACTATAGTGTGATCTTGGAGTAGGTATATTTAAGTAGGGGGGTGTGGGAGGTGTGGGACCCCCCTGCGAAAACATTTGAAAGGAGTTTATTTGTTTTTTTTTTTTGTCCCTTTCATATGTTCGGGTTTCTCCAAATTCGAGATTCTGGTTTCGAGTTTAGAAAAATTCAACCTCTTAGTGCATGACATCTGCACAAAGCCTAACAAAGTGAGGCGACAAGGCCAAGAAATAGGGACATATTTTAAATATGGAATTTATAAGCTTAGAAAGTTGCTAGAGTATCACGGTTTGTTTTAACATATATTTTCTGATAGATTTCAGGTCTGAAACACAAATGATTGTCATCATTTAGTGACTTCAATGCTCACATCATCCCAGTGATTTGTCAGAAATGCACAACAGTTATGTGGAACAGACCAAAAATATGAGACACACATCTGGACAGTGTATGAAAATCTGGACAGTGGGAGAGGTATAACTGCAGTCATGTAACAGAAGGAAAAAACACTGAGAGCTGCCAATCATTTTACACAGCACCTTCTGAACTACAGTCAGGCCAACACAACCCTACCCCAAATCAGCTCTGGGGAATTACTCATGCATTTGTAAATATATCATGCACTACAGGGATGTAACTACAGTGAAAAACAGACATCGGTGAGAAATTGTCTACCCACAACTATTTGCACCACAGTCACAGCAACATACCAGTAAGCCAACTGAACTCTAGAGTATAACGACTATTTGAACAAACATATCCTGATTGCCAGTCACACATTACTCCTATATATACTGCGCCAGGTCACAATGTAGTTGGAATCCTGAGGTGTTACGGGACATGTCTCAGTCTACCCCTACAAACATATACAGCTGATAGACCACCAGCAACTGTAGCAGCATGCACAGTCAGAAAGAAAAGGATCTATGAAACTCACATCTACCCCTCTCCCTACTTAGTTGAACAAACTTTTACACACTACACTGCTACACAATCTTGACAGTCTTTTAACAATGGCCAAACATACATAACTCTCAACTGTACAGATTTCCACAGAATGTCCAGGGTGTGGGACCATATTTTTGGCCACTGCCTTATAACATTTCTGGGATTTTGCTAAAACTCTGAGATGATATCAAGAGTGAAGTCATTAAATAATGATATACCATACCTCTGAACCTCTTATCTGGACAAAGCCTGATGTAATTGGGGGACAGAGGGACAAAATTAGGGACATATCTTAAATAATGGTGTTATAAACTGAAAATGTTGCTGGTTTACAGGGTTTGTTGCAACATACATTTTCTGAAGGATATTAAGTCTGAAACACAAATGGGTGTCACCATTTAGTGACTGCAATCCTCAGATTATCCTACTGATTTGCCAAAAACAAAAATTCTCTGAGGAACAGACCAAATATAAGAAGCAAACCTCTGGACATTCTGCAGAAATATGTACAGTTGAGAGATATGTCATATACATATCACTTTCAGACTTCAAATCATGCAGAAAATACAGGTCTAGACAAACCTTGTTAATCTAGCAATTTTCTAACTATATAATAGCAATACTTACAATCTGTCCCTAATTCTGGAACTTTCTCCCCCATTTTGTCGGGCTTTCTCCACATTTCTTGTTCTAAGAGGTTTTTTCACCTACCCTCTGTGATGCTGTAGCTCCCACACCTCCATAATGTCCTCCTCACAGGCAAGGAAAAGGGGCAAGCCCCAAACGAAGGACTTAATTATAGCACTGTGTTGCCATGCCATTGGCTACTGGAAAGACAACATAGCTGTTCTGGATGTAATTAGCAAGTGAGAGACACCAATTGGGTCACAGGCCATCACCTGCTCATGAGCATTACCTACAAAAGGCAAGCTGCTCCCTATGCAAAACAGGTCTGAGCCTTTATATACAAAGACTACAAATAGAGAAAGATGAATACAGAAAGACACAATTCTCAATTACTCTGAGAAAACAGTACAGAACTACAACAGGCATGTCAAACAATTAAGCATGTAATGGAATGCAGAAGGGGGGATGGAATCATGGGCAATAGGAAGTTAAACAATAGGTCTCAACAAGACTTGCTGGACTGACATGTTGCTGTCCAGCACCTATGGCATCCCTTCTAGCTCTGTCTGCAGTGACATAGATCACAGCTTTGGTCCCTGAGTCACCCCAGCAAAAGTCAGCTCACATATGACTACACTGGAGTGTCTGTTGTACAATACTGATTGTGACACTGCCAGGCCAGCTACCTGGGATGTTGTAAATATTCATATGTCACTTGTGAATACTACTATGATACATATGCTTGTCTTACAAATGTAAGAGACCTATATAGGATATGTGCATAGCAAACAGCTAGTGCAGAAGTGTGTGTTGAACTGTATGTGATATACTGAGCTCATACCTTTCAGCTGTCCAGAGTTATGCACACTGAGCACATTTGCCTCATATTTGTAGTAATTTTCTCATAGAGTTGTGTCATGTCTGGCAAATCACTGGCAAATCGGTAAAGACTGATCATACATTTGAATGTCAGATGTCATATCCTTCAGAATATTCCTGTGAATGCAAAACCTACTGTGCTATCAAGTGTCATAAGTCTGTTACAGCTATATTTATGAAGTGCCACTATTTTTGGGTCGTTGCCCCCCATCTATGTGCCTTTGTTCAGATGTCTTGCTCTAACAGGTTGAGATGTATGACTGAGCTTCAAGAGTGTAAACAGGGTGTGCCATACTGACAAAGAACAGAAATGTATATCAAGTATTACATGTGCACATGTATGTATTAATAGGTGTAGCTGCAAGCCACAAGCATACCGGCATGAGTTGTAAAATGTCAGGTAAATAAGCTGTCCTTGTTTCACAAACGTGTAATCTTATTTTTAGTGCATCAAATAGCCATAAATGTCTACAGCTACAGATTGTTGTATTGCCTTGAAACAGAAATGATTACTAGATTGATTATAATTGCCAGGTTGAAATTGGAAAGGTGTTCAAATGTGTCAAGACTTTCTGTCTAAAGAATACAACAAACATCTATATGAGCACCTCCATAGCTGTATGGACTCAGCAATACCTGACTTGTAAAATCACCTCCCCAAAGTTAGAGTAAACCTCTGTGGTGGACAGCAGCAATACATAAACTCCATAATATGTGGAAATATTGGCTGTACAGGGCCAAGAAGGAGCAGGTGACAAATTGGAAGCAATGTCACCTCTGTCTGAACAAGCAAATAAGGTCACAGGTGAATTACTCTAAGGCTAACTATGAGTACAACTCGGACACATCCACCAAGGCCAATCACAATTCCTTCTTCACATATGTCTGCAGTCTCAAAGGCAACAACCAAATCCTCTCTGTACTGGTAGTCAGTTTCACCACATACACACATGCCATAGCTATAGCCAACCTGCTGCAATCAGGTAAAGTAAAAACATCACCCCCCCGTCCCTACATCAGTATAGGATGACATGCACAGCAACAACCCCCCTCCCCTCATCATCAGGGAGCAGGTCCGTAATGCCCTCTCAAAGGCAACTAACTGAAATCTCCATGGGACTGATATCATCCCTGGATGCATCCTACATAACTCAGGCATGAGCTCTCAGCTGCATTACACACTGTAGTTAACCAAATCCTGAGCACCAGTGTCATCCCATCTGCACAGAGGACAGCCACTGTCATCCCTTTACCAAAATGTGGAGCATCCACTGACCCAGCCACTCATATGCACATCACCCCAGCTACCCTGATCTACAACACTGGTGAAGGCATTATCAAGGACCTTATAAACAGGGACATTGGCAACCTGAAAATGCTGGAGCCTGCACAGTTTGGTATTGTCAAAGGGGGATCAGGCCTGTTAAATCTGGTTGACTTATTTGAAGTGGTCAACAAACACATGGATGAGGGGAAGATGGTGCACATGGCCTACCTTCACCTAGCCAAAGCCACTGACAATAATCCCCAGTTGGCCATAATACATAAACCTACACAGCTAGGCATAAACCTATATGTTGCCAGATGGGTAGCTAAATGGCTCAATGATAGTATCCACTCAGTCAAAGTAGTGGAAGCCACCTCTAGTAGTAGACCCTTAAAGAGCAGTGTACCCAAGGATCTGTCTGGGGGACTCTACTGTTTGGGATATACTATTCTGAGGTGCAAGACAAAACCAGTGGCTTGTGGCTGACCAGGTTTACAGATGACTGCAAGGTGGCCACTGTCTTACATCCCCCTAGTGAAGTGAGCATCCTCCAAGAGGCCCTTACCCAAATCAATGACTAGTGCCAGAAGCATTGCCTCAAAATGAATACCAGGGAATACATCATAATCCCTGTTGTGGTAGTTGTCATCCACAGTAATTATGACAGTGATAACGATATACTCAGCATGCAATCAGGTGTGAGGCGACTTGTGCACCAAGGTTGATAGCAACCTGACAGTTTCCAAATTCATTGGCACCATGGTACCGAAGGTTGTCTACATGGCCCACATCACAAATAAGGGTATATCATCCAGGAACCAGGGGGCCAGAACATCCCTGTGCATCACCCTTATCAGACCCATTACTGAGTATAATGGCTCATTTGTCATGTACCTCACCAATCACATGCAACAGCTGCAGAGACCATAGAGGTTCCTGACTAGGAATATCCAGAGTCTGCATTACCTATCCTATACAGATAGGCTGAAAGCCCTGTCATTCTACTCAGTCTCAAACAGACTGATCATAAGTGACATGTGTCTGGCATACAAGGCCTTGGTGGAGCTTCTGCATATCTGTAAGACTAACCCCACTCACACAGCCCACATGCAAGGCCCTCACCTGGTCTGTTACATGAATAGCACTTGTTGGTGGGATACATGTGTGTCTCACACAATACACAGTCTGTAAAATACACTCTTTCCCCATGTCTAGTAGAGCACATTTCTAGCCTTCTTTAAGTAGAAGTTGGATGACTGCATGGGAAGCACAAAATACACCCCAGGGATCCCAAACAGGGTCCCAGCTGGACAGGGGAAACAGGTGCTGACTTTGAGGGGACATGAGCACAGATCTGGGCTAGGTTTATGAGAACATTCAGGACAATAGCCTACTATCATACTATGAACCTATGCACCTAGTACTTTACATGTTTCCTGTATGTATTGCAGACTGTCCAGCAATGTTGTCATAAATGTACCCCTGTGAGTCTGAAATGTGTAGTTACTGCTTTGACAGAGTATTTGCTTGTTCCTTTATTAGTTATTATCACATACCATTATCGTCATTGTGTCTGGTCTGTATTGCACTTAGTCAGCTCTTACAGTACTTGCATATGCATGTGGTGACACTGTATTGCTCACTCCAATAGCCCTGATCTTGGTTACACTTACCATTTTGCTAATAGGCTCATCACACAGTAGGATGTGTCACCCTTTGTTGAGGACCTTACAGTAGCTGTTTAAGAGATAGATTGTGGCAGTCCAAACTACCTTAAGGTATGGGCTGCATACCCCATAGGTATCAATGTTGTGCCAGACTTTAACAGGAGTGTGCATGTTTGTGTGTGTGTATGATTAAAATACTCAAATAGCAAAGTGTGTGTGTCATCTACTTGGCCAGGGACCCAAAATTCTGGTTGGACAGAGAGGCTGATAGATGTTTTGGACTGACCACTCTGCTGACATGTTAACCTCATAGGTGTGCCAGTGTGCAGTGTTATTGGGGACGTGGAGAGAGAGGGAGAAATGATCCCTACACTGACTGTGAGCTCTGTGTGCTCTTAAGGGTAATTGTACTTTAATGTGCATGTACTTGTCATCCTGCCATTGTGTACATCCATCACTGGTGGTAGTGACAAGTATATAGGCTCCCTGATAATTGATCCAGTGCAAGGTGACACACTGACAGTACATACTGGTGGATATAGATGACATATCACATCATGTACCATCACTGAGCCCCTCTCTGACAATGCCATACAGTGTTATTTCACAGATTGTACAGGTCTCCTTGACCATTCCTGACATAATCTGCCTAGGTGAGTGTGTACACCACAATTATATCTGATTGCCTCACACCTATGGCTACCATACCTGGTGACCCCTGAAGCAGGACAGCAAGTTATAGGTAGCAGTAGTGGGTGGATGCTGGCACTGGGTCAGCAGCAGTGCATACATACTGAGCATACAATGTAAGGGAATGGAAACAGTACCAGATACCCCAGGTACCATTACTGTGCCCCCAGGGGTCTGGCGTGCCACAGACACATTCCCCAAACTACGTGGACGAACATCATGTATTGTTCAACTGGTTTACAGAAATACACATTTGTCTGGCAGGGCATCTACATCTTTCAGGCAGATGTACACATTCCACAAACATCTGGGTGCTGAGCATGTCAGACATCTATGAGATGGTCACCATACAACACATATGCACTGATCTCACTTATTGTGTAGCTCAGATGTTCCTGGAATGTCCACATGCACCTGTAGGAGCACTCACCTCTTTGTGGGATTTAGACTTCAATACATGGTACTGTGATGCTGACCATAGGGGATACCCTGCAGTAGATGTCACATATGTTTGTGAACACAGCACAACACAGTCTGTCACAGCAGACAGACCACTTATGGTATTCCACGGACCATACCAGGTTGCTGGGCTGTGGGCTCTGAGCGGCCATATCCCTAGGCCACATGTTAGCCCATGTGTATGCAAGGCAGCAGCTGATGTCCCCATCCAACAGGAACACAGGTGGTATTCCAATGGTGTATGTGCCACTAACCATCCAGTTGACCATGTTACTCCTGCAAAGGTGTAGGTAGCTACTCTGCCTGATGTGGACAGGGTGCCCATTCCCCCCACAGGGTGACTGTGTGTGACACACACCCAAGATGTCAACAAGGCCAGTTCAGGTCACTCACAAGGTGGAAGCTGTGTGTGTGTGTGTGTGTGTGTGTGTGTGTGTGTGTGTGTGTGTGTGTGTGTGTGTGTGTGTGTGTGTGTGTGTGTGTGTGTGTTAACAGAGTGGAGCATAACCCTCACTCATGCAGCATTCCCAGCAATGTGGAGTGTGTGATTGTCTGGCATGCAGTAGTGAGGTAACTCTTGAGAGGTATGTATGACACCAGGTAAAGGCTTGGCCTCATAGCCCATAGGTGTATGGTAGATGTCTGATAGCCTGGTATGCCATGTTAGGGAACTTCTGTGATGCCCCCAGTGGCTGAATGTGCTATCTGATGTGAATGATGAATGGAGGATTATGCACATTAATGGTCCTCATTGGGGGGGGGGCATGACACATCAGGACCAGGAGTGTAATGCATGCTGTAATGCCAGTATGGTGAAAATACCTACATACATACATACTGTGCTGATAGATGGCAGGAGTATTATGTGGTATAGTGGTGGATAGTGCTAGCAAATACGGATGTGCAGGATCTGTAAATAATGTTGCCCAATGCATGATGTCCTGTGATGTGGTTCCCTGTTCATGTCTTTCAGGTGGAGTGTCACATCAGCAGCAACCATCCTACTCAGATGCTGAGATTGCAGCAATAATGGATGCATTACAACTGTCTCACACAGTCCTCTTCAGTCAGAGCAGACAGCAGCTGCAAGAGCGGACTGCACTGTGGACCGAAGTAGCCATCAATGTGGGTCAGCATGGCCGAACCTATGAACAGGTCAGGCACAGGGCAACTGACCTTATACACCATGCCTGGCAAAGGGCTGCTACTGTGGCCAGGGACAATACAGCTGCATGTAGGGGTCCTTCTATGCATACCCCACTGACACCAACAGAGGAATTACTTGCTAACCTTGTGGCAGCCACAGCACCCCAGGAAAACGTATGCACCCATGTCGTGGAGGTGGGTGGCACCCAAACAACAGGCAAGAAGCACCCAGGTAAGACCCCAGTGGACATCAATTCAATACTGTGTCATTCATACTGGCATCCGTAGAGTATCTAGATGCATACGTCAGGTCACACTGTATTTGTGGGTGGGATTTTGTAATAAACACAAGTGCACATCTATAGTGAATGACAGCAAATTGTGCAGTATCAGAGCTTGTACTGTACATGTACAGAAATGCATCATTTATCCTGTACCAATGCCACATTTGAGTCTGCTGACAATACCTCTCCCCCACAACTATATAGGTCCCTCTGGTCTGGATGGGGAACAGCAGCCTGAAGCTGGTGAGTATAGAAATGTCTTGTTGTGGCTCATCAATATCCTAGGCATGTTAACAGCATCCATTTTTCCATGAACACAACTGTTACTCTTAGCCATATTGCAATATGTGCATGTTCACTTATGGTGGGGATAACTGCAGTGCATCACAGTGGTCATCACAGGAGCCTATTTGCAGGAGCTGTAACATTTCTGTTGGTGTTGCCACTGTGCCATACAGGTGTACATCAATAATGTGTACATGGGTGCAGTGTGTGTTAGGTGAAGGTCCATCATCTACTACCACTCCTCACGTATCTCAGATGTGTAGA
>NC_056748.1:530827675-530860175 GCF_019279795.1 Protopterus annectens
GAACCGCAATGGGCGTTACACTGGCATGCAGGTTACATTGATAGAAAAAGGACACCAATGATAGTACTTGAACAGGGAACATTAATTGGAATAAATTTCAATGTTTTAGAACAACAGGACACATGTCCCAACTGTAGGTTTGATGGAAAACATAGCCATTCGTTTATGTGTTTAGATTATTGGTGAAGATAAGGTGGGGGGGTGTCAATTAACAAATGTAGATTCTTGCAGTGCTCACAGCTTTAATAATCATTGCTCTACTCATTACTCTACAGGTTTTATTACAACAGCTATGGCCTTAGGTTGGGAAGTGGTATGTTTGTACACAGTATAATTACAGCCTTCTTATAGCTAGTTTATACTTTCTCTTACCTGGAAGACCAGTGGAGGGAATGTTTGTTAATACTACATGACTATTTCTACCCATATTCACATAGACGGGGTTACATATGTGCACTCATAATGTGTGTGTGTGTGTGTGTGTGTGTGTGTGTGTGTGTGTGTGTGTGTGTGTGTGTGTGTGTCTGTGCGTGTGTGCGTGTGTGCATGTGTGCGCGTGTGTGTGTGTGTGTGTGTGTGACACACTCTGTCCTGATTTCTATCAATCACCCTGGTTGTTGTTAGCAGAAACCAGTAGCTGTGACAGCATGACACTTTTGAATATTTCTTGGGGAGACCACTTGGTGTATGTACTTATCTTGCTGTCATTTGCAGCCTTGGGTTTGAACCATGGGTGTTGGACATAGTATAACTACAGCCTTCTTATAGCTTCGTTATACCTTCTCTTACCTCGAAGACCTGTGGAGGGAATGTTTGTTAATACTACCTGACTGTTTCTACACATTTTCACAAACTCCTGAAATTATGCATACAGCTTACTACCACTCCCGGGATTCAAACCGTGGCTGTTTCTGAAAAAAGTTTAACAAGTGCATGTTTCATCAGAGGGAGCTATTGAGAAACTGCTGTCTTGATTTTGAAGGATTTCTTTCTCATTCTCTCTTTGTTGTACGATCTGACCTTGTAATTACAACAGTCTTATACATACATTCCTATACATATCTGCTCACATAGCACAATGTGGAAAACAGTGGTTAACACATTACTATTCAGATATCAGATCTTGGTGCGTGACATGTGTAATATCAGTTAATATTGTGTGTTATAGAGGCAATAACTTTGTGAGATGAGACTTGATTGTTTAATGTTTTCAGAGCTATAGTTGCTATGCATAACCTGTACACATTTCAAATCATACCATACCAGAGTAAACACAACCAGTCCAGAGTTTAGAATTTTATTCACAGCAGTTACAGTTTTATTAATATATGACCTATATGAGACTATTACTGTAATATCGTCTGCTTTATTCAGTAGAAACCGTGCCCATTTTTAATAATGCCAGGTGACATTCTACTCCTTTATATTTATTTGGTATGGACAGTACAAGCTAGATTGTTACCCACCAGCCACGCAATGCAGTCTTTGCAACCTGCTGGTATGGGCTTCCTGGTTTGCAACCCACTCAGCTGGAGCTGTAATGAAGATAGAGAAACTTTTATGCATACCTATCCATCACATACACAGGCTGGACTTTGGTAAACAATTATTGCTATGAATACTTACACACTGGTGAGACATTACCCTCCGTCTTACTTCTTGGACCCACTGTTCCATGTACTTCCTCTGCTTCAAGTCAGCATAGTGGTGCCAGACCTGCTCACCTGTCCGAGAGATACCCGTGGCACTGGTGAGATCACAGGTGACACTTTCCCAGACTTCTGCTTTGTAGTGAGAGCCCTGGCACTGGTCATGCAGGAGTCTCACATCATGTTTTTTTTTTTTACAAGGAGTCATATCATGACCTTGGACTCCTGTATACACCAGCACTGTGCCTGAAAGCGCATGACCTCTGAAACACCTGCCATACTGCCTACAGTGGGGAGCTACAACCTGTTATGAGCTGTATTCCTGCCAGTGAGGTTTAAATATGGCTGATTTCCTGCCCTTTGCTGTGATTGGACAGTTTTGAATATGCTCAGCTAAGCTAAGCTATGGGCAAACCTGCTTAGCTAAGGTTGGCCTTGCTTAAAGGGGCAAGTTCAGCACTGGTTACCAATGGGCAAATCCACTTAGCTGGGCTGCTCATTGCTTAGCATTCATATTGACAATGCGCTTACACCTAGTCAGCATAGCTATGTAATGCTTAGCATTGCTTATGTTTTATTTTATGGACTACCACCGGTATGGGATTGATTCATCATTCCTGACATATTTGTTTACCTTCTCTGACATCCCCCAATGTGCTTTTATTACATTTATTCTTGTGTGACTATACTGTATGGAACACTTGTGTTTATATGGGGGTTTCACAACTTTATTACACTGACACTTCACATCTGGGCCTAATACACTTCTCTGGTTTAGAAATATAAGTTACTTCCTACATAAATATGCAAATAAATTAAAATTGTAATGATTTCACATACAAAATATAATTAGCTTGGGTAAGTCTTGAACTGTGAATGACTACATAGAAGGTGTATGCTCTAACCACAACACTATTGCACTAGTGGTTGTGTTTGATGTCTATTGCTGTTTAACTTATTGTGCCATTTCAGCTGGGGTAAGCACAGCTAAGCAATGGGCGCACCTGCACAGCTATGCTTAAACTTTATTGCAGATGTGAAAAAAAAATAGATTTATTTGCTGGGGGCTGTGCTTTGCAAATGTTGATGACATATAGCTTTTCACAGTAAGTCTGGATATTTACATTATATTCTTGGTCCACTTTTCATAAACTTGTGGCTCTCTGGCACATCATTAAAGATTGAAGTTTGACAGTAATGACAGAATTTGCGTTTTATACTTCATGCCCTTCAGAATATTTATGCTAATGCTAAACTTGTTATTCTATCACCTTTCTAAGTTTGTAATGGCAATATTTCAGAGTTATCCCTTATGACTTTGTCCAGATTTCTTACTCTAACAGGTTGTGAGGTGTGCGTTTTAGACTTCAGACCCTTTACAAATTTCACGCTAATGCAAAATCTGTTATTCTATCAACTTTCTAAGTTTGTAATTGCAATATTTCAGAGCTGTCCCTTATGGCTCTGTCCAGATTTCTTACTCTAATGGGTTGAGAGGTGTAATGAACAATCTCGCTCCTTTTAATTTGCCGTACAGCAATTCTGGTGTGCAGGGGGTGCGTGTATTGTGAGAGCATTGCTCTCAAATACGCCCCCTGTGCTTGTACACTAACCTGTGTACATATTACAGCATGGCAGCATGCCTTCATACATATGCTCGGCGCGCTGCTGTGCTGCACAAGAATGATCCCTTCCATGCAGGAATAAATTTTTCCTGCATGGATGCTTGCTGAATCCGGGGGTGAATCTCCTCCATATAATTTAAGAACTACAGCTCACAGTAATTAACAATAAATTGCAGCCTCAGTTAGATACACTGCCTTATTTTCACACAAGGGAGGAGGTTCCTGCATTGCTGACTCTTTAAAAAGGGTGCATGCTCATTTATAACTGAATCCTTTAGCTACAGAACCTTATATTCATAAACTTTAAGAGGATCATATCTCTCAACTGTTCTGATTTTTGTATAATGTACTGATGCTTAGCTCATATTGATGGTCTGCTTCTCATAAACATTTTTCTTTTTATTTATGACAAATACTTGAGGATTGAAGTCACTAAGTCAAGAAAAACATTTGAGTTTTTGACTTCCCACCCTTCAGAAAATGCATGGCAATACAAAACCTGTTATTCTAACACATTCTAATAGCAATAAGTAAAATCTGTCCCTAATTCTGGGCCTCTGTCCTCACAATATTTTTGGTTTCATTCAAATGCTCTAACAGGTTGAGTTGTATGTAGAGGATTATTGTGAATACACTAAGCAGTTCTTTTGCATCATATTCTCTGTTTTTCTTGCTGGTTCTTTTTTAACATGAAAAAAGTTGTGTCTTGTGTATAAGATTGACATAGTTAGGGAGAACACCAAAAGCATAGTAGAACACAAATCAAACTTAGTAACTAAGAAATATGCCACCAACCACCTAAGCAAGGATCCAGAACTTTATCATAAAATACAAGTCAAATGAGAAAAGCAGTTTAAAAAGAGAGCCAAAAAATCACATGACTGCATACCACCAATCATTAAATAGTGGGTGTTGCCACAAAAATAATTATTTGAACTGAAATTTAAAGTGTAAGTGAATAATAATAAATAATGTCAAATAATTTAAAATATAAAAATATAAAAAATATAAAAACTATCAGAGTAACTTTAACATAAATAAAAAACGTTTTATATTTATGTGTCCATTAAGTCCAGGATCATGACTGGCTCTAAGCCGAATTTGCCATGCAGATACAGCATTCAATCAAACTGCTACTGTCACCACAAAAACTCTGTGTGTGTACAAAATCCAAAATGAAAAGATTGAACTTCTTAAAGTCACTACATAAAAGAGCATGTTTAGCAAGTACTTAGTTTACTTGGCATCCTGTGAGTCTTGTGAAAGCTTTTGCATCGGCAAGACTATAAAATGTTTGTCAAAGAGAATCTACGAGCACACCTTGGCTATACACAAGAAAGATCCAAATAATGCACTTGCTAAACATGCTGTTTTATGTAGTAACATTAGGAAGTTCACTTTTTTCATTTTGGATTTTGTACACACAGAAACCTGGATTAATTAAACTCTGAGCAGGAATAGTGCTTTTCCTGCATGGAGCGGATCATGCCCGTGTAGATCAGCAGCCAGCCTTGCATATTAATGAAGGCACTCTGCTGTATTCTCCACATGGACATGATCCATGTTCGAGTGCAGGAAGCGTGTCCTGGCATTGCTCACAAAGTACACATGCCTCCTGCACTCTACAATTGCCATACAACAATCCCAAAGCAAATAACAGTGTCCGCAGACACTGCTTTCATAACATAACAGTGTCCACGGACAAAATACAGTAAAAACACA
The DNA here is from genome assembly GCF_019279795.1 of Protopterus annectens. Lineage (NCBI taxonomy): Eukaryota > Metazoa > Chordata > Ceratodontiformes > Protopteridae > Protopterus > Protopterus annectens. Next base: position 530,832,672 of record NC_056748.1, read on the forward strand.
TAAAAGCAAAGCCCCCCATAATGGCCCAGCACAGATAATGTCCATAATGGTATGCCAGTGTACATGCTGGCATACCAAATAAGTAAGCATGTTCCTGAGAGGAACATTTAAACCAATTCCTCCATGTATGATGTAGTTGTCCAGCTGTCCTGCCCTAACATGCAGAAAGCAATGTGCATGCCCATACAGTAAATAAAAATAAAACACGTTTATTTTATTTTTTTTCTATCTCCAATAAAGTTTAAGTGTAGCTGAGTGTGTGTGCGTGTCACGCAGCTGTGTATAGTATAGCTGAAACATCTGAAGGAGCTAAATAGACACATACAGCCAAAATAGTGAAGGTGAAATAGCACAAACCTGCATAAACCTGCTTACAACTGCCCTTATCCCACTGTCTCCAACAGCCCTTGTTCTGGCCAGCAACAAAATAATCAGCCTTTGTAGGTCTTGAACCCAAGGCACCATAGCAACCGCAATTTAACATTAAGCTATCTGAGCTACAGAAATAAGAGATGCTTTTTCAAAGATATCATTCAGTAGGGTCATTCAACTGGGAATCAGTCAGGTTTTGTATATAAATATATATATATATATATATATATATATATATATATATATATATATATATATACATACATACATAGACACACACACACACACACACACACACACACACACACACACACACACACACACACACACACACACACACACACACACATACACACACATGTATACATATATGTACTCATAACATGTAGTGGAGTCGTACCTCAGAACCATACCCCTAACCTCTTACTGCAACAGATCTGTCCAAAGGCTGTCAAAATGTGGGGTCAATGGGCCCAAACTAGGGACCTATTTTAAATATTGCCCTTATCCCACTGTCTCCAGCAGCCACTGTTCTGCTTTGCAACAAAATAATTAGTCTTGCCAAGTCTTGAACACAGGGCCTGATACACCACAGTGAGAGTAATATATCACAACACCCTGTGAGCTGTAGAAAGCAATGAAGCTCTTTCAAACATTTCAGTCAGTGGAGTCATTCAACAGTAGTTAAAAGATTTTGTAGAATCAGTCAGGTTTTCTATATATACATGTATACATCTATGGAGATGCATATATGTGGAAAAATCTATACAATATATATATATAGGGAGAGAGAGAGATACAGCTAAAATATATACATATATACGTGCACATATCAATATAGGAAAGTAAATAAATACATATATATATATATATATATATATATATATATATATATATATATATAAATATATATGTAGACATAAATATAAATAAATACAGCTACAAACAAATGCAATCTGAGGGTCATGCTGCTAAATGCTACAAGTCTAAATCTCCAAATTCTCTTACCTGAAGCACTCCTTAAAATGGAGAACATCGACATTTGTGCTGTAACAGAGACCTGGTTCAAGGCAACAGAAAGCACTCCTGCACTACCAGGCTAAAACTCATTCCACACCTTTTGGCCCCAGAACTTGGACTGAAGCTCCAGAGGTGGTGGTGTTTCCATATTCACAAAGGATGCACACACTTCCAGATTGGTAGACCAACATAACGCATCAGAGATACTTTAGGTGCAGCTAACATTGGGTAAGACAGCGATTCAGGTCATAGCCTGCTATAGGTCCCCAGCCATGTCCTTAGACTCACACTCCATGTTCCTAATCACTCTGGAGAACATTAGGGTGCAACCTAACACTGTTATACTGGTTGACTTCAAATACCCCTCCATTAACTCGGAAAACTACTCATGTACCAATACACTTGCCCAACGTTTCCTGGAATTCATTAATTCCAATGGCTTGTACCAGCTCGTTCTTAACCCTGCTATTCTTGACCTGGTCATTACTAACATGGGAGACTATTGCTGTACACCAGTAATCAACTCCTCCCTAATTAGATCTGACCACAAACTAATCACTTTGGAAACCCACATCCCTTCCACCCCCCCCCCCGCAAAGGTATCCACCATGAAAACCTTTCTAAAGGTAACTTTGGGCTCCTACAAACAGAGCTGGCTAACTTCATGGCACCCATGCAAATGGAGAATAGTTGCATGACTGCCAAATCATACACCATTGTAATGTATGAACACGTACACAAATGCATGGATTCCGCCATACTCAATAGAACCAAGACTCTCTCCTAACAAAAAAAGGAAGCCAATCTGGTGGTCCCCTACCATAAACAAACTCTACAACAGAAGAAGGAAACTGATACAGAATAAGGTGAACTCCCAAGATTGGAAAAAGTTCCTTACCAGCCTCAACAAAAAATTGAGATCCCTCATCAAATCCTCCAATGCTAGCTATGAAAACAGAATTGCAGCAGATAGTAAAGACAACCACGAGGCCTTCTATAGTTATGTAAAGAATCTCCCCGACAATACCCAGATTTGCTCTGAGCTACTGCGCAATGGTACCTCCTATACCGAGCCAACATATATTGCCAATATACTGGTCGACAGATTCAGTGCCAACTTTACCCCTCCCCCCGAAGGACCAATCACAAAACCAGTAGATTGCCAGACACCCAGTATTACTGCTACACAGGTTAAAACAGCACTGTCCAAGACCAAGAATACACCATCTATGGGACCTGACAATATCCCTGGATGTGTTCTACGTGAACTACAGAGTGAACTGGCACCTCACCTGCGTGCCCTATTTAATCACAGCCTCATTTCCCTACCGAATGGCACACTGCTATAGTCATCCCTTCCTACAAAGTAGGAGCAATTACAGACCCTTGGTAACTATCTCCCCATTAGCCTGATGAGTCTGTCATGCAAAGCTATGGAACACATCATCATGGACCTAATAAACAAGGATATAGGAAATCTCCAGACTCTGGATCCCATACAGTTTGATTTTGTGAAGGGTAGGTCATGCCCGCTCAACCTGGTTGACTTCTTTGAGTCAGTCACCAGAGCTGTGGATGTAGGCAAAGTTGTTCATACAGCCTACCTGGATCTGGCCCAGGCCTTTGATACCATTTCCCACTCAGGAATCATGGAAAAACTCACTCAGCTAGGCATCAACCCCTATATCACTAGGTGAGTTGCAAACTGGCTCACAGATAGAACCCACAGTGTGAAAGTAGCTGACTCCAAGTCAGACTGCTGACCAGTCATGAGTGGAGTCCCACAGGGTTTGGTCCTGGGTCCTCTCCTGTTTGGTATCTACTTCTTTGAAGTCCAGAGCAACACGAAGGGACTCTGGCTGACGAAGTTTGCAGACGAATGCAAGTTGGGAGCTATTATTAACTCCACAAGTAATGTTGACATCCTACAGAAAGGCCTCACTGAGTCCAACGACTGGAGTCAGAACCATAGCCTTAAGCTCAATGACAAAAAATGTGTCATCATCCCCTTTGGGAGAAACCCAGTTCCCATGACTTATCACATTGATGGTAGTTTCCTGAACACAGAAGGCGTTATAAGAGATCTGGGAACACTGGTTGACAGCAACCTCTCCTTTGACCAACACATTGCCACTGTGGTCAGAAAATCCTTCTATGTAGCACATCTCATTACTAAGGCTTTTGCATCCAGGAAGAACAAGGTCATTGTCTCCCTCTACTCTTCCCTCATTAGGCCAATTGTCGAGTACAATGCCCCATTTGGCATGTACGTCACTAGACACCTGCAACAACTGGAGAGGCTGCAAAAGTACCTCACAAACAGGATCTTAGGCTTTAAACACTTGTCCTATATGGGCAGACTCCAAAAACACCAACTATTCTCTGTTTCATATCACCTACTTAGAGGTGATCTCTGCTTGACTTACAAAGCCATGTCTGAACCAGCTCTGTTAGAAATGCTACATCTAGAGAAATCCCAATCCCTACCCACTACATGCTCAACAGACCTCAACCTCATTACCACAATCAACATAACATGCTGGAGAAACAGGTTCATAACCCAGAGAGTGCCCATGCTATTGAATACACTTGCCATACATGTCAACCAGAGCACCTCACTGGCCCTCTTCAAGAGAAATCTTGATGAGTGGATGGGAAATAGAAAATTTGCCCCAAGGATAACACCAGTGACTCTTCTCGACAAAGGCACTGGGAGCTAAGGTCGGGTGGCACGATACCAGGGTAATCCTATGGGCTAGCTTCTAAAGGCTCCAGGCTCATTAGCCTAGTACACGCCTATGAACCTATATACATATATATATCTATATATATATATATATATATATATATATATATATATATATATATATATATATATATATATACATATATACATATATATATATATATATATATCAGAACATGTAGTGGAGGTATATCTCAGAATCATACCTCTCAACCTCTTAGTGCAACAAATATGTCCAAAGGCTGTGAAAATGGGCCCAAACTAGGGACGTCTTTTAAATATTGTCCTTATAAATGTAAAAAGTTGCCAGAGTAACCCAGTTTGTTTCAGCATACATATTCTGATGGCTGTTAGGTCTGAAAATGAAATGTATGTTATCATTTACTGACAAAAATCCCCATATCATCACAGTGATTTACCAGAGAAATGAGACTAATCTGTAAAACAGACCAAAAATATGAGCAATAAACCTGGACGTCCTCAAACAATCCAGCCAGTTGAGAGGTATGCTCAGAACCCTTTACTGCAATGAATCTGGATCAAGGCTGACAAAGTCATGGGTGGAAACCATAAAATAGGGACATACCTAAAATACTGACATAGAGAAGCTGACACAGTTGCTGCAGTAACACCCTACCGTCTGCTCTAACATATATTCACTGAAATAGCACAAGTTATTGAAAAAGCAAATCCGCTATGGTGAATTAAACTTGTATTTGCAAATATATCAGGCACTACAGGGATATAACAGCACTGAAATGCAGACACCAGTGTGAAAGTGCATACCCACAACCAATTTCACCACAGCCACAGTCACATACTGGTAAGTCAAGTGAACAGTAGAGTATACAGACTGTGTGAACAAATATATCATTGTTTACCACTCACACAATACCCCTACATATAGTGGCCCAATTCTCAGTGTAGTCTGAATCCTGACCATGGTACAGGAGATGTCTCAGTCTGCCCCTACAAACGTATACAGCCAGTAGACCAGCAGAAACTAGAGCAGCATGCACAGTCAGATAAAAAGGGAGACATAACACTTACATCTACCCCCCCTCCATACACAGCCCAAATAACATGTACACATGACACGTCTACACAATCCTGACAGCATGTTAACAATGGCCAGACATACACAGACCTCTCAAATGTACAGTTCACCTCAGAATGTAAAGGCTCAGGACTAGTATCTATGGCCTCTTCCGTGTAACATGTCTGTGGGTGTATGACATCACTGGGGTGGTAGCAGGAAAGAAGGCAAGAAATAATGATGCTAAATACTTCTGAGCCTCATAGTGCATGACATCTGGACAAAGCCTGACATCATTTGGGGACAGAGGCACAAACACAGGTGTAGACTGGACATATTGCTGTCATAAATTGAGACAGCTGCTGATGTAACAGGTGTTATTGTAACATATCCTTTATGAGGAATATGAAATTAGTAACACCAATGGGTGTTAGTATTTGCTGACTGCATTCCCCAGAGCCCCGACTGATTTTCCAAGGACAACTGTCTGGGGAGCAGACAAAACATAACAGGCAAACATGTGGCCAGTCTGTGGGCATCATGCCAGTGGAGAGGTATGTCAGAGACATATCACTGTCAGACATGAAGTCACTCAGTAAATGCATGTCCACACAAACCCTGTCAGTCTATCAACCCACCATGTGTATAACAGCACTGATGAAATATAATCTGCTCATAATTCTTGAGATATGTCCCCCATGTTGTTAGGCTATTTCCAAATGTCCTGTCCTGTGAAGTATACCCACCTACTTTCTGTGAATCTGTAGCCCACCACCTCTGTAATGTCCCTCATGCAGGTCTGTAATGCGCTCTCAAACACAACACATGGATGTCTCCATAGTCCTGATACCCTTTCTGGCTGCATCCTACATGAACACAGGCATGGCTTTTCAGACCCATTCTGCAGTGTAGTCTACCACAACCTGAGCACCGGTGTCATCCCATCTGCACAGAGGACAGACAGAGAAAGTAGATAGCAAGCAGGTTATGCATTAGGATGAATGTTCTGAAGGATAGAAGTCTGAAACTGAAATTCATGCCATTACTACATGACAGCAGTCCTCAATGACATGGCCAAAAAACACAGTACTCTACAGTTAATATAATAATATCAAATTTGTATTTTATTTATTTTACATTTTGTTTACCGGGATAGTCCAACTGGATACATGTCCATTTACAGCCCAGGCCTGGGGAGTAAAGTTCCACATTCAGTACAGAAAAACAAATAGCTGAACAATATGATAACAATATGATCATCTATACAGAAAGAAAAAAATGACAATAGATAAAAATACAACTTTTGATACAAAAAACAAAATTTGACACTATATAAAAAATACAACTTTCTATACAGAAACAGAAACTGACACTTGATAAGCATTATAACTGACTACAGAGACAGACAGAGACTACTTAGAAATTAATTAATGTAAGTTTAGCATGAGCTAGTATAACTATTAGAAACCTGAGCAGAAAATAAAATTCAAGAGGAGACAATATACTAGATCTGATCATCACAAACATGGGGACAAAATGCTCCACACCAGAAGTATATCCCTCTTTGGTAAGATCAGACCATAAATTAATCTCACTGGAAATCCACATCCCGCCCCCACCCCCTGCACAAAAGACCACAGTGAAGAACTTCTCAAAAGCAAACTTCACACTTCTTAAGACTGAAGTGGTATCCTTCAAGGCCCCTGGGCCAGTGGAAACCACAACCCACACTGCTGAATCCTTTGCAAATGCCTTCTATGGGCACCTTCAAGAATGCATGGATCATGCAATCCCAAATAAAACCAAGACCCATTCCCCCAAAGGCAGGCGCCTGGTCTGGTGGACCCCAGCCATAAACAAACTTTACAACAGGAGGAGGAAGCTACTACATGACAGAGCAAAATCCCTAAAAGGGAAGGCGTCTCTGATCAGTACTAGCAAAAAACTACGATCACTCATAAAATCATCCAAGGCCAACTTTGAGAGAAAAATCGCAAAAGACACAAAAGACAATCACAAGGCCTTCTTTAGCTATGTTAGAAACCTGGGTGGAAACTCCCAGATATGCTCAGAGTTAGTCCAAAATGACACAAAATACACCGAACCCACTGACATTGCCAACATTCTGGCAGACAGGTTCAGTGCAAATTTCTCCTCCCCCCCCCAAAAGGAGAAATAACTATCCCAGCAGAGTGTAGCCTCCCTAACATCTCAGATGCCCAGGTGAGAGCCGCCCTCTCTAAAGCTAAAAACACAGCATCAATGGGACGGATGGTGTCCCGGGCTGTGTGCTACATGAACTCCAAGAGGAACTAAACCCACACATAAGGCTGCTGTTTAATCTTAGCCTTACTACAGGATACGTACCCAAAGAGTGGCGTACGGCAACAGTGGTCCCACTTCACAAAGGCGGTGCTTCTACTGACCCTGGAAATTACCGCCCATAAGCTTGACGAGCCTGGTCTGCAAAGCTATGGAGAGGATCATTATGGAACTCATAAACAAAGACATTGGGGACCTACAGACATTGGATCCTACCCAATTTGGCTTTGTCAAGGGCAGATCCTGCCTTTTGAACTTGGTCGACTTTTTTGAAACAGTCACTAAGGCCATTGACGAGGGTAAGACAGTTCACACAGCCTACCTTGACCTTGCAAAAGCCTTTGACACAATACCCCACTCGGGCATCATAGACAAACTCACCAGCTTAAATGTAAACCCATATGTCACAAGATGGGTTGCAAACTGGCTCAAGGACAGAACCCACAGGGTCAGAGTTGCTGGAGCTATGTCAGACTCTAAGCCAGTCACAAGTGGTGTCCCACAGGGCTCAGTCCTGGGACCCCTCTTGTTCGGCATTTATTTTTCCGAGGTACAGGCAAACATAGGAGGATTGTGGCTGACAAAGTTCGCAGATGACTGCAAACTGGGTGCCATAATTGATACTCCAGCGGACACAAACATCCTTCAGAGAGGCCTCATAGAAATGAATAATTGGTGCCAGAGCCATGGCCTTAAGCTGAACGCCAAAAAATGTATAGTCATACCCTTTGGGAAAAACAAGGTACTGACAAATTACCACATAGGCGGTAATCCATTAAGTACGGAAGAGGTAATCAGGGACCTAGGGACCCAGGTTGACAGTAACCTCTCATTTGACACTCACATTGCCAAAGTGGTTAGGAAGACCTTCTATATTGCCCACCTTATCATGAAGGGTTTCACATCTAGATCAAGAGAGGTCATTGTGCCCCTGTACTCTTCTCTTATCAGGCCAATGATTGAGTACAATGCCCCATTTGGGATGTATCTCACCCGACACCTGCAGCAGTTGGAAAGACCCCAAAAGTTCCTCACCAAGAGGATAAAGGGTCTTAAACATATGTCATATGCCGCCCGACTGAAAAAACTCCAGCTCTATTCAGTCGCATACCGCCTACTCAGAGGTGACCTGTGCCTGACGTACAAGGCCATGTCCAATCCTGAATTAATGGACATGCTCCACCTCAGAAAATCCAAATCCATCAGAGCCACGAGAACAAGTGACTTAAACCTCAACACAGAAATAAATAGGACGTGCTGGAGGGACAGATTCATAACCCAGAGGCTCCCTACACTCTGGAACAGAATCCCAGTCCATGTTAGGCAGAGCCCCTCACTGACTCTATTCAAGAGAAATCTCGACGAATGGATGGGAGATCATAGGTTTACCCCAGGGGTCATCTCTGTGTCACTACTAGACAGAGGCATAGTAAACTAAACCCTAAAAGGGCATAGTATTCTCATCCTAAGGGGTGGTGTAAGCCACATACACTTTGGCTAGGCTTATAAATGCCTTAGGGCAGATAGCCTAGTACGAACCTATGAACCTATGAACCTATGATACTGTAGAAAAATTGCAGTAGGAAAAATTGGATATGAAGCTGTCTGGGATGGTAGAAACAGTGAAGGTTAGGTAATGCATGGACATAGCCAGGAATTCATTGTGTAATTTAAGTGAGTTTTTGAACAGCTTAATAGTGGAAGCAGAAGATAAAGCAGGGGGGAAAGTTGTTCCAGGACTTAGCTACCTTATGGGAGAATAGTGCTTTACCTGCAGTGTTGTTAGCCTTAGAAATACAAAGGAGTGATTTGTCAGTGGAGCAAAGGAGGGCGATTTGATTTGTAGGGCATGAGTAGATGACTTAATGCTGGGGTTCTATCGGGATGTCTCACAATATTGTAGGCAATGATTAGTTGATGGTAATTGAGTAGTTGGGAAAATTCTAGCCATTGTAGTTCCTTTAGATCCTGACAGTGATGGGTTCTGAAGGTGCAGTTATTAGCAAACTTGGCAATTTTAATACAAAAATGGAGAACAGCAAACAGCATGTAAACAAGAATCCATTCAAAGAAACTTCACTGAATAGCCTTTATTCACCAGAAAGCACAATCGCTTATTCAGTAAGCGCTTTTGTCTTGTAAAAGACTTCCTCAGACTGAATAACAAATTCATTTACCCTACTAGTATTTAAGCAAATCACAGCTTAATCATCCAATAATTAATTAAGTAATTAACACTCATTTGAAGTCATTGCACATTGCACACAACTTTAAAAGCAAAATATGAAAAAATGGCATAAACAACCATTTTTATAAAACACATATAATTAAATATTATTCCAGCAAAATAATATATTTCATCCCCCACTTTATAATAAACATATTTAATGTTTTAACCTTCATCTTTTGAGGTATACCTTAAAATTCTCTTTGTCATTAAGTCCAGGAGGATGACTGGAATTTAATTTCAAAATCCAACAATATTCCTTCCATTTTAAGTCATCTTTAGCTCTAAGCTTATTATTAAAATTAGGAACGTTATCTAGTACCATAAATGTTGGACTGCCTAAGCAATCTGTGTTCTTATAATGCCTACCCCATGCATCTGTAGTTTATTTTTTCTGTACTGCATATAAATATTCCCTAATTCTTTTATGCAGTTCCCTGGTAGTCATACCTATATAGAAAGAAGAACATTGCGAGCACACTGATAAATATGCAACAAACTTCATCTTGCAAATATTTTCACTTACTATATGTAATTTAACACTATTAATATTTATTTTTGTGGGCCCTTTGTATATGAACCTACAATATTCACAATTAAGATATCTAACCACCACCTCTTTTGTTTTATTAATATATTTAATTTGATCTTGAAAATGCCTTTGAATTTTTTTTCCTTTCTTATTTACAAAAATATTTTCATCTCCCACTATTTTATTAATTTCAGGAAAACTACCCACAATCTTCCAATTATTCTTAAATAATCTTTTAATCTCACCCCCATCTATAGAATACAGCACTACTATGCCTAATTAACTAACATGGCTAAGAAAAATCACTGTCTTAAAAACCATGAAGCTACCAGAAAAGACTGGAAGCTCTGTCCTTTTGTTCGTTATCTTACAGACTCCTCTGGGGAGATCTATGCCTTGCCTTTCTATTAGGGATGCAGTGGTCCTCTATCTTTTCTATGTACATAAGTCAAATAGTCCCACAAAAATCAGAACAAGGGATCTAAATCATCACTGGGTGATAAATAGAAGAAGGTGAGGAGATAAGTTCATTGCACAGTGTCTTTCCCACCTCTGGAATAGATTCCCACTGCAAATTAATGTGAATCATATTCATTCGGATGGGAACTGGATGACTGAATGGGTCATCCTTGGCTTGACTTGGCTGACCCTTCTTGAGAGAGCAGGTTCAGTCTGAGTGGGGGTACTGTCAAGGTATAAATGGCTACAAAACTCATTTGTCTTGTATTTCTCATGATCCTATAATTATGGATGGATGGTACGGTTAAGTTTCAAAGCAACAACCTATATTGCTTGCAGTAATAAAAAAAATAACTTGACATTAAATAACAACTGCCAGAGTTTATCTGAGAGGAGAAAGAAGAAATTTCAAATACAAGAGGCAAGGAATAGAAAATTATCTTCCTCCAGAGCTGTGATTAGTTCAGGAACATCCAGGAGGCTAGCTTAAATAGCTATAAAACACCTGTGTAGTTTGAGTTGATTTAGGATTTCACCAGGAAAGTTATTACAAGGGGAGATTTCCTCTTACTTGGGAACACAGAGATGATTAAAGTAAGAATAGGGATACAGGGGCAAACTTTCCTACATGGAATATGTAGTGTGTGTGTGTGTGTGTGTGTGTGTGTGTGTGTGTGTGTGTGTGTGTGTGCGCGCGTGCGCACGCGCACGGGCGTGGAAATAGGTTTTAATATTTTCAATAAATTAAGTTTATTATGAAATAAACTTGGTTTATACTAGTTGTTGTTGTTGTTGTTGTTGTTGTTGTGCAATCTCCTTAGGTCATATTAAAGAGTAATGAAAATGACTTATGGTGTCGAAGTGCCACAAAAATGCAGTGACCTTAATAGGAATGCAGTACCCAAGCAATGGTACCAGCAGCAGATGTTGCATTGTGGACTGGTTATATGCTCCATTACGGACTCCACTGGAGAGGCTAAAAGTAAGCTATTGTGACTTTCTGATCAATCTGCAGTACGTATCCTGCCTATCATAAACAGAAAAGCAAATTGCGATGGCTGAACTCCTTTCCAATGCAGAATAGCAAGCCTATCTTCTTTCTTAAGTCACTGTTTCAGCATGATGTTTTATTTGTTTGGTATGACAGGTGATTAGTAGGAAATGATCAGATCAGAAACAATGTTTGTGTGTAAGTATATAGTAGAGAGTCAGTTATCCAAACTAATCGGGACCTAGGGTAGTTTGGGTAATCAAACTGTTTGGATAATCAAACATATAACTGAACCAGATAAAAATCTTCTAAAATCTTGTTTTTTCTGCACTCAGAGAATATATTTTTCAACTATTCAGTTATTCCAGTGGACAATAAAGAATATTCTACACACAGAGTGAGCATGCTACAAGCTCAAAAATCACGCACAAGTGAATAAATATAACATTTACATATTCAGACTTTATGATTTTTTTCCTACCCAAAATCTTTGGAAAGCTGCATTCGGATAATTGATGTTTCGGATAATTGACATTCGGACAATCAATTTTCTACTGTAAACAGACAGCTCCCCACCAAGCTCAAACAATCTAATACGTATGTTCGCAAAAAAGCAAATTTAGAGATAAAATTGGTTGCTATGCATCAATAGAAGGTGAATTTATGAACTTGGTTACAAACTCCATGAAGGAATGACATCTTATGTAAAACATATAATTTCTGCAGTGGACTGTTTAGGACAAGATAGATAACCAACCATCTGACTTTTCATCTCGGATTAGTTTTCCAGTTTATACAAACAGGTCCACAAAGGTTTCAGGTGACTAAGTTTTCTTTTTATATGAAATCTTAACTGTTTCTTTCTAGCCACAAATGAGTGTTATGTGTCCTTTTTGAAGGTTTATGAATTTATTTTCCTTTACAGAAAACAAGAGGGTGCCTTCTGTGCTGCTATGAAAAAACTAACAAATCATGAAATCTATAAAATCCTTTCCAAAACAAAAGTTCTCAGGTTTAGGTGGACTCATAGTGGACCTTTTTTAAAGACATTGGTGGCCTATTATAGTTGACCATATATTGATTTTGCTTAGATATCACTAATCAGGGCCTAATGCCTGAGTAAGTGACCCAGCCTTTGATTAAAGTGGTCTGTCTAAACCCAACAAAATTTTCAGCTTATTTATTTTTTATAATTCTCGCCCAGTTGGTCAATTAATATAGATACAAACATTTAAATAACTGACTATTTGATTGCAACTGTGCATTCTGAGCACAATTACAAATAAGTCACAGCTTTACCATGTAGAACTTTGCCATAGTGCTCACCATATTAGAACATATTCTAAGCACAACTCAGGAAAAGTTTTGAAAAGACCTTTTAAGAGAACTATTAATATAAAATGATAGATCTTTTAAATATTCTGTCATGCTTTATTAATGTTACCTCCTTGCTAATATGTGAATGCAAATAATCATCGCTTTCCCATTCCTTTTTCCTAAATTCTGCTGGCAAGGCCCATTAATTCACTGCTAGGATGAGAACACTATTGGCACATTCATTCCACTTGGAGGTAAGGGGGTGGGGGGGGCAGAGTGAGATGATTTGCCTTTGGGTTTCAGTCCTACTCCTAGCTCTGGCCTAACTCACCCCTGCACCATCAGGTATTCTTCTTCAAGCAGCTGGCTGAGTGTGTGCCTGCATGCTACTATGCATTACCAGTACAATCTGATGCTTGCAGTGCAAAATCCTACAATCCAATTCTCAAGTGTGTCCTTACGGTACCCCAGCTTACCGATTAGTCCAAATCTGACTCCTGTGAGGATGGTGAGTTAAGTTTGGCAACTCATTCCCATCCTCTGGTCAGCCATTCCGATGCCCAAGGCCACTAACTGAACCTGGGACATCAGGGGTGCAGTCAGGGCTTTATCCCTCTCTGTCATATGGCTGTATTTAATGAGAACTACTGAAATCCTTCTGAATAGTTGAAGTTGTCCAACAGGTACCACATCGGAAATGTGACAATCATAGCTGTGAGTTTTACAGCTCTGAAAAATAAACTCTGACTGTAAAAGAAATAAACCAAGTGTTGAACTGCACACTGATACCATTAAAATATTTCTGTAAGAAGCTTCCCACTCTGAATCTTCTAACACAGGTGTCTGTGCCCTTCACACTATTGCTAATATATGTTCACTAACTGAGATTTATCTCAGAACAGAAGGAATATTCCAAGATACTGTGAACTCACAGTTAGTGTATATCCCCTACAGTCCCTCATACTTAATCATTATTCAGAGTTTTGATAATTCCAATCATACAGTCATTCAAATTTCAATAGGAATTTTTTCCAGGTCTTTGATTTTTCTAGTAAAGATTCACTGTAACTTTTCAAGTTGCTCCAAATGGCTTGCTCAAAGGCTACAATGTGCAACACTGTATTTAATAGTAGGTCAGATGAACAAGGTAAAATAGTACAAGATTTTCAAGGTGTGGGCACACATGACCTTCAGAACTTGATGGTTTAAAGAAGAGCTTTTCTGACTTTAATAGAGACACTGGTCAAAGTTCACATTTTATGTATCATTGTCCCTAGATCATTAAGGATTGTGTCATTTCATTTTGTAATGATTTAACCCTTTGTTAATAACATTAATGGTGCAATCTTGGAAAACTTTAGTATTTTATCAAAGTAATCACATTACTCAGTCATTACCATATATGATTATCCAGCACATATTTCCCACTTTCATATGGTCCAGAAAAGGAGTAACCCAAGAAACAGCCTTGTGGAAGAGCATCAATAAACACCATTGTGACAGATAAGCCAACTATCCTGACAGATTTTATATACTGCTAGCCAGTGTTTTACCCAATCAATTAAGTACAGATTGACATTTCATTCTTTCATTTTTCCTATTATTTCTTTATATGGAATAGCTTTGAATGCCTTATCAAGGTCAAGATAAGTGCTCACAGGGCAAGATCTCCCTTAACAAATCTCTACTGTTCCATGTCTAATGACATTAGATCCCTGGGTTATTTTAAGTAATCTTCATTACCGTTATATTCCTGGTTTTATTTACAATTCTGATGAGCCTACAATTGTTTGGTCTGATCATAGGATCATAGGAAGTCACTGGGCTATTAGCCCTGAGGCCCTTACAAGCCTAGTGAAGAATTTAGTCCATTGTCTGACCAGTCAGCATCCGATGCCTCTGTCCAGCAGGGACACAGGAATCGCAGGGGTGTATTTTATGTTCCCCATCCTGTTAACCAGGTTGCACATAAAAAGGGATAATTAGGTACTGTATTTGATGTGGAAAGGGAGTCTATTCCACAGATGAGGGGAGTCTCTGGGACACAAATCTGTCCTGCCAACAAGTCCTGTTGATGTCACAAACCAGGTTGATGTTGCTCATGTGGGTTACTCGAGTGAGCTTGACTTGTGGATATGAACAGTCCCATCAAGGCAGGGTCTGAGATTGCTTTGTATGCCAGACAGAGTTCACCTCTGAGGAGTCCTTATGAGACTATGTAGAGGGACAGGACTTTCAGCCTATCTGTGTAGGGTAGATGTTTGAGGCCCTGGATTCTTCTGGTGAGGAACCTCTGTGGTCTCTCCAGCTGCTGCATGTGCTTTGTGAGGTACATGCCAAAAGGGGCACTGTACTCAAAAATGGGCCTTAAAAGGGAAGAATACAGGGATGTTATGACCTTCTTGTCCCTGGATGAGATACCCTTATTAATGAGGTGGGCTATGTAGAAAGCTTTCCATACAATGGAGGCAATATGGTGGTCAAAAGTCAGTTTGCTATCAGCCTGGGTGCCCAAGTCCTTCTCAAGCAATTGCATGCTTAGGACCTTGTTATTAATGTGATAATTTGTGGGGACATCACTCTCCCCAAAGGAGATGATAATGATGCATTTTTTGGCATTCAGTTTGAGGCCATGTTTCTGGCAACAGTCATTTGTTTGTGTGAGACCCTCTTGGAGGATGTCCACATCACTAGGGGAATTAATGACAGTGCCCAGCCTGCAGTCATCAAACTTGGCCAGCTACAGCCCACTGGTTTTGGCCTGCACCTCAGAAAAGTATATCCCAAGCCATAGAGGCCCTGAGACTGATCCATGGGGAACACAGCTCATTACAGGTCTACTGCTTGATGTGGCTTCCCCTATTTTGACTAGGTGGGCTTTGTCAGAGAGCCAGTTTGCTACCCATTTGGTAACATATGGATTGATGCCTAGTTGAGAGAGTTTATCTATTATACCCGAGTGGGGAATAATATCGATGGCTTTGGCCAGGTCAAGGTAGGTGGTGTGCACTATCTTCCCCTCGTCCATGGTTTTGGTGACGTCTCAAAGAAGTCAACCAGATTTAACAGGCATGACCTACCCTTGACAAAACCCAACTGTGTGGCATTAAGTGTTTGGAGGTTGCCAATGTCCTTGTTACTGATGTCCATGATAATCTGCTCCATGGCCTTGCAGATCAGGCTAGTTAGGCTGATAGGTCTATAATTTTCTGGATCGGTGAGCACTCCACCTTTGTGCAAAGGGTTGACAGTGACTATCCTCCACTCAGCTATGAAGAAGCCAGTACTCAGGCTTTGACTGAACAGAATGCCTAATGGTGCTGCAAGTTCCTGCCTGAGTTCATGTAGGATGCAGCCTGGGATGTTATCAGGTCCCATGGAGGCTGTATTTTTTGCATTTGAGAGGGCAGTGATGATTTGCTCCCTAGAGATAAGGGGAGGGGGCAGGTGCCGGGGATGTCCTGATTTACTTATGGGAAACAGAGGGGTGAAGTTTTTACTGGACCTGTCTGCCAACAGGTTGGCTATATCTACAGTATTTGTGTATGTGATGTCCTTGACCACCAGTTCTGAGCAGATCTGAGTGCTTCCTTTGAGATTGCGGACATATGTAAAGAAAGTGTTATGATTGCCTTTAGTAGATGTGGCCAGTTTGGACTCAAAGTTTGCTTTGGAGGTTTTCACTAGTGCCCTTATTTGCTTCTTGAGGTTAAGGAGAGATTGCTTCCAATTAGGCACCTGCTC
The DNA here is from genome assembly GCF_019279795.1 of Protopterus annectens. Classification (NCBI taxonomy): domain Eukaryota; kingdom Metazoa; phylum Chordata; order Ceratodontiformes; family Protopteridae; genus Protopterus; species Protopterus annectens. The sequence continues at coordinate 530,849,438 of NC_056748.1, forward strand.
CTTCTTGGTCCTGGCTGACAATTTTTTCTTTTATTATAGAGTTTATTTATTGCAGATGTCCCGCATTTGCACCCCCCATTTTATTATCAGCTAGTTCCACTACTGCCGATACCTGTAAGTCAGGCAAAGATTTTGTTTGCACAGCTGAGAGGGGTTAGATGGGTTTTAATTGTTTGAGTACTGGAAACCACTAGGCATGTTGTTTGGTCTCATGGGATATGAGCTTTTTATTTCATTTGTAGATGCAGTTCTCGTATATGTAACATGTAAGAGATGTCTCCCTCTGTCTCTATAGCACTGCGACTTTATCGTTATGCACTCTCCACAAACTTCCTCTGCAAAGTAGATTTACTGTTTCCTGTGTCTGATGGATTATTCCACTACTTATGATATCATATTACATTCTTAGGTTTTCCCATTTAAGTCTCTTACCTAATTGGTTTTTTCTTTTGTCATTGGAGCAAGCTGAAATCATAGGTATGGAAAATGTAAAAAAATGCAAGTAGTTTCTGTACTTCATTTAATCAAGACTGGTTCTTACTAGTGTCATTTTTGTAAACAAAGTAGTTCCTATTTTTTCTGTTTTGAATTTTATTAATTGTGTGATTCCATCAAGATTTGATTTCATTGTAAATACTTCCCTGTATATTCTTGTCATACTAGTACATATTCATAAATGCAGAATTTAATGACATCATAAAACTCATTTAATGCATCCAGAACAGATTTATTTTGGACATTGAGATTAGCATTCCATTCTGATTTCATAAATATTTTAGTTATTTCATTTATTGTTAATTACAGATGGTATAATGATGGGGAGGAAGTAGAAAGATTTTTAGTTTATTACTGTGATATCTAATATATATATATATATATATATATATATATATATATATATGTATGTATATATAAAATTTGTGAGCTAATATTTTTTATTTGTTGTTATCCCTAGTTAATTTTCATGTTGTTTATTCTTAACTGTGGCTAACATTAGAATTTAATGTCGGGATTTCTTTGACATTAACTAGTTTACTGTATTGGTAAGTAAAAGACACTAGAACAACTGCATTTGCATTGAGTTTTATATTGCGGTTCAGTAAGGAAATCATCATGCCATGTAGAGGACATAGAGTGTATGGTAGATTCCTATAATATTCTAGTAAAAACAATAATATCATTGTATGAGAAGTTTGTATTCTTGATTTGTTTTCTTGGTTTCTGGATTTTAGTTGCTCTTTTATAAATACCATGGCATTACTATCTATCTCACCGGCCTTGCAACAATGAGATGAGGTATACCTTGGAATTTCTGATGAGCAGTTTGGACAATAAATGATTTTCCTGAATTGTATATTTATCAAATTGTGAAAGCTGAGGAGAGATAAAAAAAAAACTATTGTATTACTGAGACTTGTTTAACAAAGTCACTTTCACCTCTGATTAGTTTTTTACACATTTTTCCTTTTTTATGAGTTCTTAAAAGAAATTAATGTAAAAGCAAATTTAATGTTTGGGTGTTATACTCCCAAGGAGAGAATTGAAGCCCATCAAGTACAAAGTAATCAGGCAGATTTTTCAACTCACTCCAGATATGGTATCAGGCCCTTATCCACTGTAGGGAAGCTAATATGTTGTCTTAATATTCAGATGCTATACACGGTGAGGAAATGATCTCTATGTGTTTGTTAACTTGGCACCTGTGTCACTACCTACAGCACTGCTGGTGTGCAATGGTGGTATTAAATAAACATGGCCCAAGTGAATCAGTGTTTTTTTTTTACAGTTTGCGTTATAACTATGTATTGTCTGGTTGTTTAAAAGTATGCCTTTAGTGTCACTGTCAGAAGTATCTTCAGCAGACTATGACCTGTACATAGTTATAACTTAGCCTGGAATAGCCTTTATCCATATTATGTGCACAGAATATTGACTGAAATTACTCCATTAGAAGAACTAAATGTTATTTTGGATTTGGGCCATCAAAGCTAGCGATTCCATGATAAACATTTTGCATCTTTGAAAATGAATCATTAGATGAAAAAATAACAGACAAGATAATGCATCAAATAAGCAGAAAGAAAAATGAAAAATACAGTTATTTAGTCAAATTAATTTATTGTTTTACTTCTGTTAACTGAATATTTTATTATTCAGGCCTGTTTTCAATGAAGACCCATGAAGAAGAACAGTTCCACAATTATTAAGTATAGGTCAGTAAAAATGAAAACATATAGTTTTGTTCAATTAGTTAGATGTCTTAAAATACTCAGGACATACAGAATAAGGCAACTGAAGACATTTAACAATCCTTATCATCATCAACTGCCTTTTTTCCATTTTCTACATGGGGTCGGGGTGTCATGTTAATTGTCACCATCTCTCTCAGTTCAGTGCCACACTCCTGACTTCTTCAACATTCATGCCTGACAGTCACAGGTCTTCTCTCACACAATCCATCCCCCTCTTTGCTGGACACCTTAATTTCCTCTTGCTTTCTTGTTGTCTCTCCCAAGTCTTCTTCACCAGATTGTCTTTTGCTTTTCTGCACATGTGCTTGACCTACTGCAATCTGTTCTCGTTGACCTTTTCTGCAATTAGAGCCACTTTGGCTTCTGGTCTGATGCCCTCATTTCTTTGTATATCCCACAGTGTGCACCCTATTATCTGTCTCAGGCACTTCATCTCCATCACCTCTAGCTTCCTCATTTGCTCTGCCTTTACTTCCCAGGTTTCTGTACCATACAGTAGTACTGGTTGCACCACAGTTTTGTACACCTTACTTTTCAACTTCTTTGACATTCTTCTGTCATACACTACCCCTGGCATGCTATGCCATTTGGCTGCAGCCCCTCTGATTCTAGCTTTGATTTCTTCATTCAGACTTCCCTTCTCCTCAACCATCCCTCCCAGGTACGTGAAGCTGTTAACCAGTTCTACTGTCTTCCCTTCTATCTCAATTCTCAGCTTCTTCTGATTTCCCCCATTTGCTGTCATTACCACTGTCTTATCTGTACTCAGTTTCATCCTATCTGCCTTCAGTTTTGCGTTCCATCCTCCTATCCTTTGATGAAGTTTTTGCTCAGAGTCTGCCTGTTATGCCAGACTGTGTCCTCCAACCTGTTTGCTAATGTTAATCCATCACAGGTACAGACAGCAGTGAGCTCAGAGCTGAACTCTGATGCACATCCACTCCCACTGGGAAACCCTTTGTGAGACTGAAAACTGTTCTTACTTGAGTCATTGGGTCCTTGTACATAGCCTTCAGTAATTCTACCAATGTTTCTGTGACTTTGAACTAGAGCAGAACTGCCAAATCAGCTTTCTTCGGACCTTGTCATATGCTTCCTCCAACTCTAGGAATGCCCAGTTGGAGTCTTTCCTCATCTCTAGCTTCACAATTATCTGTCTCACTACAAACATTGGGTCAGTTGTACTGCATCCTGGTCTGAATCTAAACTGCCCATCTCCCATCTTCCTTTCTACTACTCTGCATATCCATTTATCAAACACCCTGTCCAGAACTTTCATGCAATGTGACAGGAGTTTGATACTTCTGTACTGCCCACAGTTGTGGATGTCCCCTTTGTTCTTGTACACTCACATACTTATGCTTATTTTCCAGTCATCTGGGATATACATCAATAGCAATACCCTTAGCACACAATCAGTGGTGTGGGATCTGGGCACACAGGTTGACAGCAACCTGAACTTCAATCAACACATCTCCAGTGGGAAGAAGGGCATTTTGTATTGTGCATCTCATAAGTAAGGACATTGCCTCCAGAACAAAAAGAGATTATAACCCCCCTGTACTCTTCCCTCATCAGACCAATAATAGAGTAAAACGCTCCCTTTGGTATGTTCCTTTCCAAACACCTGCAGTAACTGGAGAGACCACAAAGGTTCTTTACGAGGAAAATTCAGGGTCTTTAAGATCTGTCTTATGCAGACAGACTGAAATCATTGTCACTTTACTCTGTGTCATACAGACTGCTCAGAGGAAATATGTGCCTTGCATATAGAGCAATCTCTGCCCCAGCTTTGATGGAAATGCACATTCGGAAGTTAAATGGCACATGGGTCACTCGCTCAAAGGACCTTAACCTGGTATGTGACATCAGCAGAACTTACTGGAGAGACAGATTTGTCTTACAGAGGTTGCCCCACCTTTGGAACAAGCTTCCTATTCATGTTAAACAAAGCCCTTCTTTGGCCCTATTTAAGTGAAATTTGGACAATTGGATGGGTAACCAGAAATTCACCCCAGGGGTTCCACCTGTGCCCCTCTTGGACAGGAGCAATAGGTGCTGATTTTAGTGTCTGCTTGAACCAGACACCCTTGGGAACATGGTCTGAACTTGGCTAGGTTTGTAAGAGTCCTGAGGCCATCAACCTAGCAACCTCCTATGATCCTATGATCCTATAATCATATAATATGCCTTTCTGCCCACACTGTTATGAGTACCATCAGGATCCATTTTTCCCTTATCCCACCCAGTATCGTTATCATACTTGCTGTGATCTCAACTGAGCCTGTTGCTTTCCCTGATTTCATCTTCCTTAGTGCTGTTCTTACTTCTTCTATGGTGGTCGACTCTTCTTCTCTCATCATAGGCTGTGTCTAGGGCAGTACAGCTTCTGTGGGGATTTCTTCATTCAGAAGCTGCTGGAAGGGCTCCTTCCATCTGCCTTTGATATCCTGTGGACCAGTGAGCAGGTTGTTGCTGGCAACTGCTATGAAGGGTGTCTCACCATCTTCTTTATCTTTCTGTCTTTGCATTGCAACTTGATATAGTTTCTTTGTGCCACTTAACACTTTCCAGAAGCTGTTAGAGTGCCTCTGACACCCTGTTCATTGCTATTGCATCTCCTTTATTTGCCTCTTTTTTAGCCAACCAGTATTCCATCCTAGCCTGGTCTGACTTTTCTATCTTCCACTTTTTCTTGTATGCCTTCTTTCTTTTGATGGCTTCCGGGACTGCTGCATTTCACCACCACCTTTCCTTGTGTACCTTATTTCCATACCTGTTTTGCCTACATACCTGTCCTGTAGTCCTCACACCTGCTGCTTTGAGATGCTGCCATTCTTCTTCACCTCCACCTATTTCCGTCTCTTCTTGAGGTACTAAAGGCCTGAGTAATTCCTTGAACTATTGTGCTTTATCTCCAGTCAACTTCCAGGTCTTTGGCCAGGTGTCGGTTGATCTTAGAGCCGTCTCTGACCACCGCTTCCAGATGATTTTGGCAACCAGTGGTTTATGCCGTGGGCCGACTGTTTCAGTGGGGATGACTTTGCAATCACTGATTCAACCCCAGTGCCCTGTTCTTAGTAGGATGAAATCTATCTGAGCTGTATGTTGGCCACTCTTGTATGCAATCTTGTGACTGTCTCTCTACTATTAAGCCATTTGCCGGACAGTAGCCCAGAATGGCCTCTCCGTCTTTATTCCTGTTGCTCCACCCATGTGGACCAAGATAGTTTTCATGGCATGTTCTGTCTGCCCTGATATGTGCATTCAAGTCATCATATTATCAATACATATTTTTGTTGTCCTGCTTTATCTAGTAGGTCCTGCAAGTGCTGAATGCACTTCTCTTCTCACTATCTCAACCCGGCTGTGAGGCATAGGCTGAGATTATGAATATTGTCCTATCATTAGGCTGGACTGTGATTGCTATGAGTCTGTCACTAATTCTGATGACATCTCTCACTCCCTTCTGAAGCCTCCCTCTAACCACAATTCTGTATCCCAAGCCAAGTTGCTTTGCTGCACTGCCCTTCCATCTTGTCTCTTGGATACATAGGATGTCCAGCCTCCACCATACCATCACATCATCCACGTCTAAGCTCCATCCTATCAGAGAACCTACATTGAGTGTGGTTGATTGGTTTTACATCCAGCTTTCACTTAACAGAGCTATCCCAGCTAACCCAGGCTGGGCAACTTGACCCAGGGCTGCTGGGCTTTATGGCAAGCACACATTGGCCAATAGGGAAACATACACCCCTTCCACCATTATCATGGGTCCCTGGCATAGGTCGGAGTAGGCCAGGTCCTCAACCCAGTTTTCACTGGAAAATACCCATGCCCATGTGGCGACATTAATCAACACCACCAAATCACCTAGATCAGTGCATTCAACAATAATATCATGTAAATTATGGTCCACATCAAGCTATGAAACACATGACATTAAGCAAACAGCAGAGCATTTTCACCATAAATTATTTATATAAGATTGTGACCTGCTACAGTTTACAAATCAAAGGCAGGTCAGACTAAACAGGTGAGGAGAGTAAGAACATAAAAAATGAAATAACAGGAAGTAATTAGAGAGATTATGTGTAACTGCATGAGGAGAGCTAATAGCAGAAGGCAGTGAGGGATGTCATCAGAATTAGTGATGCACTTTATGTGAAGAAGAAATGTTGCAGCTTGTGTAGAAGAAAGAAAAAAATGCTGGCAGTAAAAACTTATGGGTAAGAAGATAAAAAAAATTAGAAAAGGTGTTTAGAAAGTAAGCAGGAATTAATAATGGAAACATTATTACTTAAAATGCAGCAGAGCAGACAATGTTTGCAGTGTTGAGCAAAGAGGAGAAAAGGAACAGATAAATAAACAGAAATGTAGTGCTAATGGGAGAAGCATGATAGGCTGCTTTGTGATCAGAGAAGCACAAATATATGTCAGGCAGGCTAGTGAGGTCAAGTCAATATGCACTCACATGCACAATGTTGTACTGCATGAATGCATCTTGCGCTTATCTAGGACAAGAAGACGATCACAGTGACCATCAGATAGACCAGAGTGTAGCTGCATGTCAAAGTCCCAAACCCTGCTTTTTATATAAAAGGAAATGAAATGGGATAGATAGGAATGTAGAGAAGGAGAGAACAGAAAACAGAGTGAAAATAGAAGGGCACCTATAAAGTATAAAACAGGGAGGAGGAAAGTAACTTATTTTTTGTTGAGAAACACACTTTTTCCATACATAGAAAAGAATTGTAGGTAGGGAAGATAATGAGGGAAGGCAGTGGATGGGATACTGGAAAAAGGGCAGGTAGCAGGGCAGAAAGACAAACATAAAACACAGACTCAGACAGACAACGCAGGTAGACACACAGACATTTGAGAGGGCAGTGGATGGACACAAGCATACAATAAGTAGGCATATGGTGATTGGGAGAGTTGGACAATGAATAAGGAATGGGGAATGACACATAAAGGAGAGAAGAACACCAGGATGAGGATAGGGTAGGATCTTGGCATGGCTGGATTTCAAGCCAGCCCTGAGAGCACAAGCTCGGGCATCACTCACCTCGTTGGCCAGTGTTAGGTGCTGGTTGCTCCCCATGGATGAATGGATAAATGAGGTCTGCTGGTTGCAGGACTCCATGAGCTATACCAGAAGTTGCTCCATGTTGGTAATTACCGCCCCATAAGCTTAACAAGTCTAGTCTGCAAAGCTATGGAGAGGATCATAATGGAGCTCATAAACAAAGATATAGGGGACTTGCAGACATTGGACCCGACCCAGTTTGGCTTTGTCAAGGGAAGATCATGCCTTTTGAACTTGGTTGACTTCTTCGAAACAGTCACCAAGGCCATTGATGAGGGAAAGGCAGTCCATACAGCCTACCTTGACCTTGCAAAGGCTTTCGACACAATACCCCACTCGGGTATTGTAGAAAAACTTACCAGCTTAAATGTAAACCCATATGTCACAAGATGGGTTGCAAACTGGCTTAAGGACAGAACCCACAGGGTTAGAGTTGCTGGCGCTGTGTCAGACTCCAAGCCGGTCACAAGTGGTGTCCCACAGGGCTCGGTCCTTGGCCCCTATTGTTTGGCATCTACTTCTCAGAAGTACAGGCCAACATGGGAGGACTTTGGCTGACAAAGTTTGCAGACGACTGCAAACTGGGCGCCATAGTGGAAAGTGCATCGGACACGGATATCCTTCAGAAGGGACTCACGGAAACAGATAGCTGGTGCCAGAGCCATGGCCTGAAGTTAAACGCCAAAAATGTATAGTCATACCCTTCGGGAAAAACAAGGTAACCCCAAGCTACCATATAGGTGGCAATCCACTAAGCACAGAAGAGGTTATCAGGGACCTGGGGACCCAGGTTGACAGTGGCCTTTCTTTTGACACTCACATTGCTAAAGTGGTTAGAAAGACCTTCTACATTGCCCACCTGATCATGAAGGGATTCACATCCAGATCTAGTGAGGTCATTGTTCCCCTGTACTCTTCACTTATCAGACCAATGATCGAGTACAATGCCCCATTCGGGATGTATCTCACCCGACATCTGCAGCAATTGGAGAGACCCCAAAAGTTCCTCACCAAAAGGATAAAGGGACTCCAACATCTGTCATATGCTGCCAGATTGAAGAAACTCCAGCTCTATTCAGTCGCATACCGTCTGCTCAGAGGTGACATGTGCCTGACATACAAGGCCATGTCCAACCCGGAATTAATGGACATGCTCCACCTCAAAAATCCAAATCCACCAAAACCACTAGAGCAAGCGACTTAAACCTTAGCACGGATATAAATAGGACGTGCTGGAGGGATAGATTTATCACTCAGAGACTCCCTATGCTGTGGAATAAAATCCCGGTCCATGTGAGGCAGAGCACCTCGCTGACTCTGTTCAAGAGAAATCTAGACCTGTGGATGGGAGATCGTAGGTTTACCCCAGGAATCATCTCTGTGTCACTGCTGGACAGAGGCACAACAAACTAATGGGCACAGTATTTTTTCATATAAGGGGTGGCGTAAGCCACAATAATTTGGGCTAGGCTTATAAATGCCTTAGGGCAGATAGCCTAGTATAAACCTATGAACCTATGAACCTATGTTGCTAAGATGGGCATCCAGTTACCATTGTACCTTAGCCTCCACAATTATCGACACTTGATGCTGACATACCAAGGCATACCTTCCAGTCTGCTCTCAAAGGATGAACCTTCACTCCTACTACAGAACTGGCCATGGAGGGAACCCCAGCAGGGAAACTATTATCCTATTTCTGAGAGGCAAACTTTAGAGGAGACCAGTGTGACCTGTTAGAAGATGCATTGGTCAGTACAGACTGATGGAAGAATGGAAATAATTCCTTGTTTGCTACAGCTTATTTTATAGAATGACAGCACATTGGGAAAATGTTTTATATACAACTAGTAGTAAAACAATTATAGTTGCACAGTGGAGTGCCACAGATGGCATAATCCTGCTGCTATGAAAAGTTGCTCCCACCTTCTCTGACATCCAACCATGTTCAATTATTGCCCCTCTGCTGCTATAAAACAAACAGCACTCCAGAGTGGATGTGTATAACAGGTAACATATTAAAATAAACTATTATTGGACAAAAACAATAAAAGTGGTGACAATATGTCTCTAGCTGCCTCTCCCTAACCTTTGCCTCCTAATTTTAAAGAAGGTCAGGGCAGTGCCACCTTGTGAAAAAATGGCAGCACCGCTTACCAGAATGGGTAAGGCCAGTGCCATCACTCACCATCATGGTAAGATTGTGCCATGCATCCATTTTTAGCAAGAGACCATAATTTTGCCTTAGCATGCACTACTGGAAGAGTCTTTGTATAAATAACAAGAACATATTGCTGTCCCTGGTACACCATGACAGAGATTTACATTGCATTGTACCTGAAGTAGTCACGGCTGTTCTTCACATGAGCTCAAAGAGAAAAATGGTTTTGCATCATGCATTGCACAACATAGCATTGCATGATGGTAGTAGTACAGATAGGGTGAGGAGAAGGGGGCAGCCATACCAGGTGTAAGGTGTTAGAGGGCACAACTGGCATATGCTTATTAGTCAGTACTGCAGTACTGTCATTTACTCTCTTACCAGCATTTCTGAATGACAGAATGGAAATAAATTCAGATTCTGCTTTTGCAGTTTTGCAGTCAGGACTGAAGCACTTGCTTCAGCATCTTATGTGTAGTATAAGTTGAAGCAAGCTGTTTTGCTGCAAATGCTATGCTTTTAAAAGGTTAAGGACCCTTTTGTTTTGGTTACTTAACTTGTAGTTGAGGAATGCCATATTGAGGAATGGCACTGAACTCTGGATGACCCAGCTGTGGCTCTGCATCATGTTGCCACTATATCTCCACAATGTAGTGCCATAGTGATATTGGTATACACCTACCATATGCATGAGCATACTGGTTGCATGCCTTGTGGTCACAGTGATGCCCATGGGTTCCATCAGCATGTCTTCATATTGAAATATGCTGTAGTAGCTATCCAGAAACAGTGGCATTAAGTAGCCTTACTAGAATAACTGCTGCACTAAGTTGACCTTGTTAGTCCTATATATAATGCCAGTGCTATAGTGTGCAACCTCAACCAATGTAGTAGAAATATAGGGATTTCAAGAGATAGTCTGTCAATCTGCATTTTTACAGGGCAATGGAATGAGTTACTGAGTTTATGAATGAGTCTCAGCTGGTAACATTAATTAGTAACAACAGCCACAAATCCTGAAGTGGACATCAGGCATACTGATGCACATGTAGCTGCAAACCCTGAACATTGGCATGAGACTGCACTGTCTGTCTATGGTTTGGGGGGTATAACAGTGTACAATGGAAATATTGTGAAGAACATGGTGCAGAGAGATTTGCGTACCAAGGACACATGATGTTATATGGCTACATTATGCAAGGGGGAAGCGTGTGCATAGCACAAACAGTGCTG